>NW_012101305.1:970480-1006428 GCF_000951045.1 Mandrillus leucophaeus | reverse complement strand
CAGAGCAGAGTAGAACAACTACAAGAAATAGATCTGAGGGTGAATAGGAAATGATAAGTACAGGCTGTGTGTGTGTGTGTGTGTGTCTGCATGTGCGCGCTGTCTCTTATACACATCTAGATGTGTATAAGAGACAGATAATATACAGCCCTCAATCTCAGTGAGTTTAAGCAACAAAGGTTTATTCCTCATTCATGCTTCAAGTCTGTCACAGATGCATTGAACACCCTGCTTTGTAGTGCCATTTTCTCACTCCTTAGGCTGATAAGAAGCCATTACCTGGAAGCTGCTGTGGCAGAGAGTAAAAAAGCTCTGGAGGCTTTTACCCCAGAAATTACATGTTCTGGTCTGAGGTGACAAATACCACTTTTACTCAATGACTTGGTGTCTGGAAATACTCATGTGGGCCAGGAAGTGCCACTGTACCATGTGGTCAGAAAATGAGAGAAATAGAAAAATTTGGCAAACAGCAGTAATGACTACTGCACACGCCTATCAAGCTGACCTCTATTTTTACTTTCTATCAAAATATAAAAGACTTCTCATTCCACTAAAATACTTCACAAATGGCATTGTATCAAGTGGATATACCACAATACATGTAAATACCTCCCATTGTTGGACATTTAGATTGTTTCAGATAGCTCAATATTATGAATATTTTATTTAAAAATATTTTCCAATTGATTATAAAGATTTCTCTTTTTTTCTTTTTTCTTTTTTTTTTTTTTTTTTTTTCCTATTCTCCTTCAGTGCAGGGAAAGACAAAGGTGAACTTTTTACATTTTATAAACAAAACAAAAAGGCAATTCATTTCATTTAGTTGTGCAAGAGATGAGATTCAGGAAGGTGCACATAAAAATGCTAGAGCAAGAGTCCCTCACCTTGATTATTGAAAAATTAATTAGCTCTTATAATCACTTGGTTGAGTCTTTCAGGTTTTTTGGCCCAGATTCTAGCATGGAAGGCCAGCTTGGATATTGGGAAGAAAGGCTGTAATTCCTTTCTTCCTTTTACAAGTAGTTCAGTTGTTGTGTAACCAGAAAGTACTACTTCACTGAAGACAGCTTCACATCATGTGTCAATATTCTTTGCTTATGAATCATCATATTACTTCTCGTTAGGGTTATGAATTTTGTGAGGTGATGAGAGGGATTTTTTTCCAGTATCACAGGAATATTTTTGACTGACAGCCCTGAAAAGAGAATAAAGCTAGTCTTTTTAAATGTGCCTTTAATCCTACTCACATATTCTATTGATGCATTTTGAATGTCTTTTATTTTCACAGTGAGTGATTTCAAAGAGAGATTATGGACTTTTCCAGTGTAAATGGTGAATCCTTTCCTTTGTAGTGGCTTCATTTTTTTTTTAACCGCTAATTGTCTTTTATGGTCTCCTATAAATATTCAAGTGTTAAACTTTTAATTTTTGAAATTTTGTATTTTGGAACTTTTTTTTGTATTTTATTTATCTAAGTAAAATCTTAGATTTTATGCACACACACACACACACACACACACACACACACACACACATATCTTTAGTATAGTCTTTCCATAGTTTGGTGGCCAAGTTCTCTCTAAATATTAAGCTCTTTGAGACCTGTGTTTTTAAAAATATGACTGTATTCCTCATATGATATTAAGAAGAGATTTTCTCCCTCCAACTCCCGCCCTTCCATGAACGTTCATAGAGAGTAAGAGTGTTTTTCCTTTTTACAAGTACAAATATCATTGAAGATCAATTCACCAATAGTATGGCAAGGATTCTACTTCAATGCACAAATAATGTGGTGGCAAAGTTTGAAGAACTTGGGGCAATAATTATGGATAATTGCACTCGAGGGAAGAACTCAATATGTCCTTAGGCCTTTGAGGTATAGATGGAAGGTCTCCAATAGTTTCTATTATACTAAGCTATAAGGCTTAGTGTCAGCATGACTTACAAGTGCCATTTTCTTTGGCTAACATTTCCTCCTCTTCTTGCCTAGTGGTCCTTACTCATATAGTTCCCATCACTGGGAAAGAAATGTCAAAAGACAAATGTTTGAATTCACATACTAATTTAGTGAAGCTAGATGAAGACTCAAATGAATGTTTGTTTGATGTTAGTCTTTTAGGGTTGCCAAGCCATCTGCCTCATTCAGCAATGGTCTCATTATTTTTCAAGCTTATTCTGCATTTTGTTGATAGATTTATTTAATAGATTTTCAGAAGCTGTTTGCCAATCTTGCTCCCTCTTTCAAAAAGCACCCAACACAACAAGAAATGATGTATAGTGGTCTTCCTGCATTCTGCTACTGTCAGTAGGAATGGGATGGAGTCATTTGGGAATTTGTGATATCCTTTTAAATGGCGACATCTATCAAGGAAGAGAGTTGACAGTTCAGTATGGGACAGCTTTCTAAAGGTTACCCTGTTTAACATGCGTGAGTTGTAATAGCTGGTGAGTCCAATTCTACAGAGTAAGGTATTAACATTTTATTGATACATTAGCTTTTTCAGCCCTGAGCCCTCTCACAGCTTAAGAGTTAATATCTTACTCCCATATGAGCATTTAACTCCATTCTGGTTGCTAGAATCAGAATAATTATATTCTTATTGACATTTACTTATATCCTATTCTAAAAAAGTATTTAAGATAGATTACATGAAGTGAAACTGGATAATTACAAGACAAAGATAAGGTCCCCAAAGTTAGAGAGATTAATTAAAATACATTAACTTGAAATAATGTAATTGGTGGCATAAATTTGGAGGTTAGAGATCTATGACAAACATTTGATAAACTCATTTCCAGAAATGAAATTTTAACATAATTTGTTGGAATAGATTTAATGACCTCATTAAAACCTTATTCATAAAGTAGAAATGGGGGGCCAGACACGGTGACTCACGCCTGTAATCCCAGCACTTTGGGAGGCCGAGGCGGGCAGATCATGAGGTCAGAAGATTTTAACCATCCTGGCCAACATGGTGAAACCCCGTCTCTACTAAAAAATACAAAAAAATTAGCCCAGCATGGTGGCGCGCACCTGTAGTCCCAGCTACTTGGGAGGCTGAGGCAGGAGAAAGAATCTCTTGAACCCAGGAGGTGCAGTGAGCCGAGACTGCACCACTGCATTCCAGCCTGGTGACAGAGCGAGACTCCATCTCAAAAAAAAAAAAAAAAAAAAAAAAAAGGTCAAAATGGAGTGTCATAAATTGGGCAATGGCTACTAGAAGGAGGGAGAGTTGCTTCCTCTTTCATTCCCTCTTCGTGGAGGAGGTTAGACAGGAAGTTCTTTCTTCCTTTGGGGAAAAAAAGTCTGAAATGATGGAGAGGTCTGCATCTCCTCCACTGTTCTTATTCGGATAGATTAGGGAGGCAAAGTTAATTTGAAATGGAGAAGCCTGTTTCCTAGTTATTTTCTTCAAGTGTGATATTTTGGTTTTACAATTTTCACCTGAAAATTGAGCCATTGCTGGAGAGTATTAGGTTTCTCCATCATCTGCATCTTATGGGGTGTTAGGGAGAAAGAAATTATTTTGGATTGAGGAACTCTCTGGGGAAAGGATAGCCCCTGGTGGGTATCCTGCAGATTGGGGACTTGGAGAGCCATAGATCATTATGAGGGAAGGATGGGGAGCAGAGGCAAAGAGTGGCTGAAAGTACAAGGAAAGGCAATTCAGAAGGGTGGGAAGACTTCCACGAAAAGTCTGTTTTTCCCTTTCGCCTCAGGCCTTGCAGGTAGGTCAGAGTATCAGTCATTCATGATATTGAGAATCTGCTCAGTGCAGCCCTTTGAATATTGCTAGAGGCCCTCTACCTTCATATGGTGAGGCAAATGAGCCAGTTAGTTAGTCACCCTATATGGAACTGCTCAGAAGTCAGTGTAGCTCAAACCCAGCCACTGATTGTCTGACCGTGTTTCCTGGGAGTAGATTCTGGCGGTCTTTAAATTGAAGAAGTACCCTAACTTGTAAAGGTGTCAGCAATTCACATGTTACTTAGCCCCTTTCTTTCAATTTGGAAACTCCAGGTGACCTCCTTAATGTGTTATTAGACTTACAGCATCAATCTAACACCTCAATGCCTCATGGATGAGCATTAGGGTTTTAACAGAGAGTGAATAGCCTCAGTACTACTTATATCCTCTCAAGAAGCACCCTAGACATGACCACCACTTAGAGTTCAGTAGGGGAGCTTCAAGGCTTATGCTTTGTTGGGTGGCAACACCAGTGCCATGCTGAATATAGTTTGTGGATTTAGGAGCACAACAGAGGTTACATTGCTTAAGGCTGTGCTTGGCTTGCCTCACTTTATAGCTCTCTTTCTCATGTTGCAGAGTTGTTTTTCGTTCCCATTGCAGCTGAAACATACACAGAGATAAAGTTTTCTGAGTTTAAGAAAAGAATAAAGAGTGTCACTTGGGGGATTGTGAAAAAATATCAAAGTAAAGCAGGTCTCATATCATAAGTCCTAAGCAGTGCTCTAAGGACGAAAAACAGACCATGTTTATCTATAAGTGACCTAATTTGCTGTGTAGTTTGTGTTTTAGTTCTGGAACTTTATATGTGTGTGTGTGTGTGTGTGTGTGTGTGTGTGTGTGTGTATACACACACCCCCTTATAGAGTTATGAAGTGAGGACAGGCATACATTGCATGCAGAGTAAAAAATAAATTAAAAAATTGAAGGAGGATTCCAGAGTATTTCTGCTTCATATATATATTCTATTCATATCTGTATTCATAATTTTATATTTTGAGATAGATCCATAATTCTATATTTCGAGACGATAGAGTGAGGAAGGAAGCCCTTCTAGATGGCTGCACACTTTTCTAGAGTAAATCTCTAGGATTTTTAACTCTTTAATAATAAGAATAAGAATTTGTTCATATACTTACTCCTTTCAAGCATGTTGGTTAAAGTTTTGATAGGCAACTGAGAATTCTTCTAAAGGAGTTCTGCTTGACTGAGGATATTTACCATCCACCACTGGGTAGAGTTTGATTTAGGATGAAAGACAGATTTTAGCCCAATGGTTGAAGGCAATTGCGTTAGTGAGGAAATAGGAATTACTCTATGTGAAAGTGTAGTTCCTAGGGAACATGGATAGGGGGCTTGAACATTTGACTATCAGGTAGATTTGTAGACTATTTAAACATCAAGGATTTTAGAAGTTCTGAAACTACATGGCTTTAATGAAGAATGAGGTCCTTTTTGTTCTTAGCTCGTTCTTTCCATTCCATTCCTTCTAGAATACATTGTCTGTTCCTCTCTTCCCTGAGTTGCACTTTGGAGGCTGACCACTAAGGCCTGCATTGCTTATGCTCCCTTTCCAGCTGGCCTTCTGTTGGGTTTGGCCAATGAGAGGCACTGGTATAAATTAGGGAGGGGAGGAGAGAAATGGTAGACTATTTCTCCTCTACTGTTTTCCAGTTTGGGGCTACAATTTTGGCTTTTGGTCAGTCTTTCATGACCACAGCTCCTTATATCACTGGGTCCCTGTGGAATCATCACTTCCTCCTCTTGCATCTTCCAGACTAAGGGTGGTAATAGCTTCCAATTATTACAAATGTCTGGATGTTTCAACACCCCTTATTGTTTCCCTTCCCCCTGTCTGTGCTTCTGGAAGTCTCTTGAGCCACCTGACTTGAGTTTTTTCCTGCTGAGACCTTGACAAGTATACATGTGAAGTAATTTGTATTGAATCATATTGTGAATTGGTGTCAGATTTGGTAAGACTCCACTGAGTATCTTGGATATTTTTTAGTCTAGTATTCTATCTACATGGCATCCCTGCCTGTTTGGTCTCACCCTTTCAGGGAACTTTTGGAAGAAAGGTATTGAGACTTGAGCAGTCATGAATTCTTTTTTTTTTTTTTTTTTTTTCTTTTTTGAGATGGAGTTTCACTCTTGTCGCCCAGGCTGAAGTGCAATGGTGTGATCTCGGCTCACTGCAACCTCTGCCTCCCGAGTTCAAGTGATTCTCCTGCCTCAGCCTCCCGAGTAGCTGGGATTACAGGCGTGCGACACCACGCCCGGCTAATTTTGTATTTTTAGTAGAGATGGGGTTTCTCTATATCGGTCAGGCTGGTCTCGAACTCCCGACCTCAGGTGATCCACCTGCCTCGTCCTCCCAAAGTGCTGGGATTACAGGCGTGAGCCACCAAGCCTAGCCGTGAATTCATTTTTTTTTTTTTTTAAATCCACACTGGCCTTGGATAGTGTCTCTGTCCATGGTAATAGAGACTTACAAGGAGGGATATGACCTGGAGATTCCTGTCCACTCCAGCTCCAAATTGCATTGCAACTGTAATGTGGATGTAACAGGGGAGAATGCAGCATAAGCAAGGAAGTTAAAACAGTAGGGAAATTTATTGGGATGAGAGATAAAGTAGTTTATCACTGTAGAGGGGTTACTTGAGTTCTTTTTCCTACTTCATTTTTTTTTTTCATTGAAAAAATGAAAGTACAGGCTGGGCGTGGTGGCTCACACTTGTAATCCCAGCACTTTGGGAGGCCAAGGTGGGCGGATCATGAGGTCAGGAGATCAAGACCATCCTGGCTAACACAGTGAAACCCCATCTCTACTAAAAAATACAAAAACTTAGCCGGGTGTGCTGGCGGGCGCCTGTAGTCCCAGTTACTTGGGAGGCTGAGGCAGGAGAATGGCATGAACCCGGGAGACGGAGCTTGCAGTGAGCTGAGATCATGCCACTGCACTCCAGCCTGGGTGACAGAGCGAGACTCTGTCTCAAAAAAAAAAAAAAAAAAAAGAAAGTACAATTTACATATGGTAAAATTCGCTCTTCTGGTGGAAAACTGTGAGTTTTGACGAACACATAGAGTCATATAACCTCTGCTACAATCATGATAAAAAGTAGTTCCATCACTACAAATAACTCCCCTGCCCATTGCCCATTTGTAGTCAGCTTCTCCCCACACCTGCAACTGCTGTCAACCACTGATCTGTTTTCTGTCTTTATAATTTTACCTTATCTAGAATGTCATATAAATGGAATCACACAGTTTGTAACATTTAAATCTGGCTTCTTTCACTTAGTGTAATATGAGATTTATCCATGCTTTGCATGTGTTAGTAGTTTGTTCCTTTTTATTACTGACCAATATTTCTTTCCATTTATATGAAACAGTTTGTGTGCCAATTTCCCATGCCCCAATGGAGGAAAATTTCCATTGTTTCCAGTGTTTGGATATTATGAATAAAACTTCTACAAACAGTCATATAAGGGGTTTTCATGTGAACATAAATTTTTTATTTCATCCAGGAGTGGGACTTCTGGATCTTATGGCAAGGTTATACTTATAAGAAACTGCCAAACTGTTTTCCAAAATGTTGGTACCATTTTACACCCCCATAATTGCATGGCTTTAATTTATAAAGAGAAGCAGACATTAGAACCATACAAATAAATATTTTCCTAAAATACATTTAAAGCATAAGTGATTTGAGGAAGAAAGCTTCATGTTTTCTTTATTTCACAAGGTTTGGTAAGTACTAAAATGAGTTTTCCAAACTTCTTAGGCTTATTAGTTTTTGTTCTTTGAAAAAACAACTAAAAAAAGGAGGCTTTTTGAGCCAGCATGACATAAGACAATGAGATGAGATGGATGAAAGGATGAAAACCAGCTGAGGTGCCTTTTGAGCATGAATACCTATTTTCCATTTTTAACAAAAGCGAACTAGCGATTAGGAATAACGAAAACCTTTGGGTTCTCCTTATTACTGTGGGAGATAGGAAAGGCACCAAATATGGGAAATGGTGATGGTGGGATGAAGATTCTTCCCCCTTGCCATTTGTCTATGGGCGTTGTTAGATGGTTCCCAGGTGCTTGAAATGCAGTTGGTGCCCAACTTGTCTGTCTGTTTCTTAGTTTGGAGCAGCCTATTGATTTTGCTATTGTGGAACTCGAAGGCCAGAGAAATGGATAGTGCATGTTAAAAACAAACCACAACAATCTCCCCTTCCTGCGACCTGCCGCTGCTTATAGGGGGCAACTGCCTAGTAGATGTGAATAATTGATTTTTCAGCTGGCGCCCCAGCGTCAGTCATTTTCATCAGTCAGCAGGCGAGGACATTCTGCAGCTTCTGACTGTCCCCGACTTGGAGCATGTGACATCTTTGCTTAAGAAGGCCCGCAACGTGGTGACTGTTAATTGCCTGCACTTATGAAGTGAGTTTTCCTGGGCTCTCATCCTCTCTCCCCAAACCCATTTGATAGTGTATATTACTGGGCTGATTTTTTTCCCCCTTGAATTTCATTGGCTGATGAGCTCTGGGGAGCTGTGATATGTCATCTCTATCATTATTTCCAGCTCTGAGATAGCTGGTGATTAGAAAGCTGACCAGGCAGGAGATACGGTGTTGGAGGCCACGAGGCAATGACCCCTGGGTAGTTCTGACTATCAAACTGCCCTTACTGTGTAATAGTAAATGTTCTCCCTGTGTTTCTGGCAAAATCAATCACATAGGTGTTCACTGAGACGGGAAACAGAAAAGTCATCTTGCTTGTAGGTTTTTCTAAAGAGAATTATTATCGGGCTTGGGAAGAGTTTCAGTTTCCTAAACTTCTAGAAATACGGTGATTGGTATTTTTTATGATTATAGAAGTCATACCTGAAGAGGAATGCAGAAACTAAAGTATAACATTATAAAGGTATAAAAAAAAAACTCCACGACCCAGAGAGAATATGCAATCTATGTATATACAGATTTTAAAGAGTGAGATTATACTCTTTATACAGTTTTGTAACCCTTCTGCTTTCCTTAATAGTATCTCATGACCCCTTTTGCATGTCAGTAAATAGAAATATGCATCATTGTTTTTAAAAGGTAACTAGTATTCACCTTATGGATGAACTATAGCATTTAGTCAATCTTCCATTTTCTCATATTTTTATAAATATTATGAACAGTTCTATGATAAATTTATTTAACCTACATTTCATGTGCTTGTGTGATTATTTCTATGGGAAATTTACTAGAAGTAAAATTGTTGGATCAAACTTTATGCATATTTGAATGGTTGAATGGTGTATATATATATGTGTGTGTGTGTATATGAAGATTTTATATATATATGTGTGTGTATATATATATCTTCAAATAATCCTCCAGGAATCTTTTACCAATTGACTTTACCACCAACAGGGAGATAATATCCATGGGCATTATCATTTTTTTGTCTTTTAAAAATTGGCCAGAAGACAAATGGTACCTTGTTAGAATTCTTACAGTTCCTAGTGAGGGTGAACGTTTTTCCTGTTTTATAGGTTATTTACATTTTCCTTTTGTGAATTTTCTGTTCATAGACCTTGTCCATAGAAAATGGTGTCTTTTTCTGTTTCTTTTTCATTTGCAAGAATTCTGAACATTTCAGTGATACTAAGCCTTCATCATATGTATTTTGCTTGTGTTTCCCCAATTTTCTATAGAGCTCAGTGATTTAAAATTTAGACCCTGGAGCCAAGACTGCTTGGGTTCAAATACTGTGGTTCTGTCACTTACCAGCTGAGTTTGTTATCTAATATAACTATTTTGTGCCTTAGTTTGCTCACCTAATAGTATCTACCTCATAGGGCTATTGTAAGGATCAAATGAATTAAAATATGCAAAGTACTTAGAATGGCACTTGGTGCTTAGTAAACACTGTAAGTAATTGTTATTTTTATAGTTTGTTTAATGTGATATATATATGTCATATAGAATCTTAAATTTGCATATGTTCAAATCTATCAATCTTTTCATCTGTGGCTTCTGCCTGCGGGTCATGCTTAGGAAGATCTTAACCTAAAGATTATTTTTGAAAAGCTTTACCTATATTTCCTATTGGTACCTTTTTAAACATTCAAATCTTAAATCCATCTAGATGGAAATGACGCTAGCATTTCTTCCTTTTGTGCATTGTATATCAGTGGTAATATTTATAATCACCTTGGAAATCCCTGATGGTGATTACTATTCAGTATAATTCCTAATGCAGCATCTTGTTTAGGAAGGTTATTAATGCATTTGGCAATCGCAATAAGGCAAATACCACAGTGTCTCCCTGCAGAAAGATTTGAGTTTGGTGCAGGTGAAAGATTATGTGTGCAATTCTAGGGGATTTTCATTTCAGCTCTGTAATTTTTCATTAGGTGTAAATGGCAGAAAAGTGGATATTTGAGCCTGGATCAGAATTGTTTGTGGTAGGTTCAAAAGCACGGTTACAGTGTTTTGCAGTTCACCTCATCAAAAAGTGGAGTATATTGTCCTATCCTTTGGGTCTGGGTTGGCCAGGTAGCCTGCTTTGACCGATAGAATGTTATGTGGGAGTTCCAGAGCCTTCATCCTCTTTGACCACTGCCCTGGGACCACCATTCCATAAAGAAGTCTTAGATGAAGGGCCACATGGAGGGAGAGAAAAGTTCAGCTATGCCATCTGTCCCAGCTGAACTCAGTCCCCAACTGACCTGCTGCTTAAGTATAGCTGCGTGAATAAGTCCCAGACAGATCAGAATCCAAAAAACAAAAAACACCACTTAGTCTACCTGCAGAATTGTGTCTAATAATAAATTGTTGATGGTTTAAGCCACTGAGTTTTGAGGTGATTGGTTTACAGCAATAAACTGAATGTGCAATTCTAGAAGATTTTCATTTCAGATGTACACATTTTCATCAAGTGTGTGTGACAGAAAAGAAATCTAAGGCTTTTACAAAGTTCCTGTTATCTCTAATTGCCAATAAAAATGCATCTATTCTCCCGACTTCCAAAATTGCGTTTACCTTAGATTTTCTTTTTGGCCGTATTTTGGAGGAAGATCACAAGGATGCTATTTTGGAAGTGAGCCCATGTTTATGGAGAGCTCCTTGGATTAACTGTGAACTTGTTACACAAACTACCTGCTTGTTGTGATTTTCATGTGTTGAGCTCTTACTAAGTGTCAGACAGTGTTCTGATTCAAAATTCTGAACCCATCATTCCTGAGGTTCTGAAATTGCCCTACAACTTGGAATTAGAATCAAAAGGCCTTCACAATGCAGTGAAACATTTTGTGGAGTTGGTATAGGTTGTGTAAAACGTAGGAAACCAACACACCTTTCTAAGTCTCAGTTTCCACCACTGTAGAGCAAGGTGCACGAATCATATGAACTCTAAATTCCTTTCCTATTTAAAGTATCTACTAGCCTCCTTCCCATTACATTTCTCCAAGAATTTTGAAAATGTTGCATAATGTTACATGAACCTTGTAACCTAAAAAATGCCTCATTTGTTATTGCTATTATCTATTGTTTTCAATGCCTAAACCCTGTTTTAGTCATATTTTTCTATGCTTTTGGTCAAATGAACTCAAATAGTGATATGTATTCACCGGTAAATTCATCATTTTACCAATAAAGCCTGTAGAAGGCTGGGTTTGGTGGCTCACGCCTGTAATCCCAGCACTTTGGGAGGCTGAGGCAGGTGGATCACGAGGTCAGGAGATCGAGAACATCCTGGCTAACACAGTGAAACCCCGTCTCTACTAAAAATACAAATAATAATAATAATAATAATAATAATAATAATAATAATAATAAATTAGCCAGGCGTGGTGGTGGGTGCCTATAGTCCCAGCTACTTGGGAAGCTGAGGCAGGAGAATGGTGTGAACCCGGGAGGCGAGGTTGCAGTGAGCCGAGATTGCACAACTGCACTCCAGCCTGGGCAACAGAGCGAGAGTCCGTCTCAAAAAAATAACAACAACAACAAGAAAAAATAAAAAACCTGTACAACATGTACTTTACTCTTTAACATGATTAAACTAGAGGACATCCTGGATTGAGCAGGGTGTAGAACAATCAACCACAAAAACTTAATGGCTTTAAACCAGTGCTATGGACTTCTTCTGTGGATCATTTGGGGGACTCTTCTGGTATGGGCCAGCATGGCCAGGACTGTATCGTCTAGTATGGCCTCATTCAGCATGTCTGGTGGTTGGCTGATGTCATCTGGGGTAACAGGGATGACTTAGGCATATGTCATCATCCAGCAGGCTAGCCCAGGCTTGCTCACATGTGGTGTTTTCAGGGTTCCCAAGAACAGCCAAAAGAGCAAAATCCAATGTACAAATACTTTTCAAGGTTTGGCTTACGTTACATTTGCTAATATCCCATTGGCCAAAGCAAGTCACATGGCCAAACTCAGATTTCAATGGGTAGAGGAATAGGTTCCAGTTCTTGATGGGAGGAGTTACAAAGTCATATTGGAAAGGAGTATGGATACACAAATGTAAATAATATGTGGCCATTTTTGCCATGGTATCTGAGATTATTTCCTTGGCCCTTGACCAGTGCTATATCATCTCTTACCAAGCAGTATGTGTACCTTAATTTCCATACCCTTGGAAAGCCATTTTCTTCCCTTATGTAAGATTGATAATAACCTCTGTGTTACTTCAAACATATTATAAGTTAATGTTAGAAAAATTACAAAGTGAAGACAAGCAGGAAGAAGAGAGTAAAAACAATGTTTAATCTATAACCCAGAGATAACTATTATCTTTTTACTTGTGTAAGGTGCTAACATTATCAAGATTAAGAAATATGTTCTTATTATATATCCCGATAGGTTACATAAAATACTACATATGTAATAAAATGTACTCACAAACCCTTATGGATCTATTATTTTAAAGCACTTTTGGCTATTTTTCTTTAGAACTTGACCAGAGTGAGTCTTTTAGTGTGTTAGTTGGGGTGCAGGTTAAACAGAAGATAACCCCAAAATACAGTGGCTTAAGTAAGACATCTAAGATAGATAAGGTCCTTATTTCTGTCTCAGATAAAAGTCTAAAGGTAGATAAGTTGTTTAGGTTGCGCAAACATTTCTATTCCACCAGGCCATTCAGTGACCCAGGCTAGCGGGTCAACTTTGTCATCTTCAGTATGTGGCTTCCAGATGTTGGTCCAAGGTGACAGTTGTAGTTGTGGAGCTAGATCCTGGAAATATATTCATCTCTGAAATGATGATTTGAAAGTTGCATATAAGACTTTCACATCCCGTCAGCCCAAAGTTAGTCAAACAGCTACACCTAGCTGTAAGGGTAGTCATGTATCAGATGAAATTTGGGGAGGCTATTACCAAAAGAAAGAAAGAAAGAAAAATCAGATACTGGGCATCAATTCGCTATTTCTGTCGTAGTAACTAAATTATATATCTGGATGACTTTTCCTCCTTATGCATGTAGCCCTATGTCGGTGACTAGCTTGTGCTTTGTTCTGCCTTGTGTCCATTCCTCTGATTGGGGTAATAGCGCTTTAATTTTCCTTTGGAAAATTCTTAAGCCATGAAATTTTGGGTGGGGCCAATATACCATATACTAGCCCTACTTCTTCTCATTACAGGGATGTGTATGTGACTTTTCCCTGACCAGTGGAACTCACACCTGGGTGGTTTTTTGCTTGTTTGTTAGTTTGTTTGTTTTGGCAATATTCAGAATGTGAAGTTTTCTTTTTCTTCTACTGGGTCAGTTGAGTTGTTAGGATGAAAGACAGGAAAGAACCTACTGAGAAAAATAGAGCTGAAGAATGCAGAGATAGAGAAGGAATCCTAAAGATGGTGTTTGAGCTCCTGGTTCAAACTACTCCTGAAGCTAGACTCTCCCTTGCCATTTAATTACATAATTAGAAAAAAACTCTCGTTTATTTTTATTTTAGCTATCTTGCATTAGATTTTTGTCAATTGCAACTAAAAGATGGCTGGTGAATCCACTCCTCATAATCTTTATTAAACTTAATTTCCCTTAGGTCTCATTGCTTTTCCAGATAGGAATATTTGAATTCAAATTCTGTCATCTAAGGTCAAGACTGCTTCCCAGTGTGGTTTCACTGACGAATTATTTTCTAGTTTTTTTCCCATCTGCATGTCATCGGTGGAATGATATTGCAGGTTCTGGTATTGGACCTTAATTTCTTTCCTCCTCCCAGCCCTTCCATTTCTCTTTAAACTTTCCTCTACCTAATACATAAATATAGAAAGGAAGATAGGATTTGGGTAGTGGGGAAGGGAGAGTCATGGTGGCAGAGGAAGAAGAAGTTACATATAAATTAAAGAAAAAACTATTTTGAGTCATTAACTTACCTTTGTTCCAACTCTCAGTTCCAGCGATTGAATGGAAGAATTGGTCCAAAGAATCAGGGCAAATTGAAAGTTGTTGGTGATGCTACTGGTATTGTGAGGTGCATGAATAGGATGTTTAGAGGGAGGCCAGTGGCATCCAGCAGAGACCAAGTGATTTGAGTGTCATTAAATTCATTATGTGGCTTTTCCTGTTGCTTTTACTTTTATTCCATTAACAACTTGGGGGTTAAGGCCAGCCATTTCCCTACACCTAGACTTCTTTTTGTAATGTACCTATCAGCACCATGGCATGCTGCAATGCTGTTGATTCATTACTAAGATATCAAAACAAATCACTGCAAAATGTGCTGTGCCTTCCATTCTGGTAACTGATGTTGAAGGCTTTGATTCAAGGCTATTTTTAGAAATACAAAACCTTATAACTAATTAAGGGAATCCCGGGTTAGATCATTTCTTTTCCTTTCTTCTAAAGCTTATGGGAATTTAATCTCTAATAAATGCTAATATAAAATTAATGTTCTCTTGGATGGGAAGGTCAATTAGATACCTGGTGTTGACTTCAGTCTTCTAATAGGAAATCTCATAAATTAATCTAAAATTGTGATTGTTTCATAAAAAGTTGGGGGGAGGATATTGATGAAATTCATGGATCATAAAATGACCCTGTTCATGTTTTGCACTACATGTCCGTTATGAACTGTGACCACTTTTGGCCACATGACCTACTACTGGCTGCCTCCAACAACACCTTTCAGTAGGGTAGTGGGTAAGAAGGGTGGGTAGAATGGGGTAGCACAGATAATGAACATCTCCTTTAAACTGGCTAGCATACTTGGACTCTATTATTTGATGTGCACCAATAGAGTTCCCTGTGGCAATATTTCCAATAGACTTGAAACTTCTTTTTTTTTTTTTTTTTGATGGAGTCTTGCTCTGTCACCCAGGCTGGAGTGTGACGGTGTGATCTTGGCTCACTGCAACCTTCGCCTCCCGGGTGCAAGTTATTCTCCTGCCTCAGCCTCCCGAGTAGTAGATTGCAGGTGCCTGCCACCACACCCAGCTAATTTTTTGTGGTTTTAGTAGAGACAGGGTTTCACCAGGTTGACTGGGCTGGTCTCGAATTCCTGACCTCAGGTGATCCACCTGCTTTGGCTTCCCAGAGTGCTGTGATTACAGGCGTGAGCCACTGTGCCTGCCCGAAACTTCATCTTTATGAATTATTTTGACCAGTATGGGTGAATTTCAGCACTATATGAACATATTATAGTCTTATTTTAAAAGGACTTCGCTCACCATCCCCATAACAGATCTTTTAGCTGACTTTTTGTTATTTTCCCTTGTTATTGTGTCTCGGCAGGAGCCATATCGGAGAAAATCAGCAGATCAGCAGAATGCTGCTGGTGTGCTGGAGCTTTTGTTTGTGCCTGTGTGCCAGTGCAAACATGAGCAGCATTTTATTCACCAGCCCAGCGCTCATTATTTGAAGCCATTTCCCCAGCATGGTATTCCACAATACTAAGGAAAGTTGAGTCCACTATTACCTGAATGAAACTGAGAATAAAAGAACCCATTCTTAGTGGAGAGAAAATTTGTCCATGCTCACACCAAAGGAAATCACCACAAATAGGCCATACTTTTTTTTTTTTATTGTCATTAAACCCAAGCAGACCTATTCATTGACATAAAATATGTATTCAGTCTCTGAATTTTTTTTCTGCACTTACCTTGATTAATTTTTATGGATTCCCTTTTAATATTTTTGTTTATTTCTGTGAGGATTTTTTGAATTCAAAAATCTCATTAGCATTTTGCAAGCCCTTAAATGAAACACGAGCATTACTTTTTCATTTTATTTGCAAATCTTATTCCGAGTGGTTCTAAAGAAATACAACAGGAGGGAGACGATTAATGTGACAGAAAAACACAACTCTCTCCTCCCATTTGGAGATGATGTTCTTTTTCTAAAATGTCCATTTTTTTTTTTTTTTTGGGTTGGAAAATAAGTCTTATAGGTCAACCTACATGTGATTGGTTTATTGTTTCCTCTCAGCCGATCAGAATCACAGCAGGTAAAAAAATCCCTTTAGTTATCCAATCAAAACCTTCCATGTTTCATACTGTTGTAAGCGTTTTAAAAGAGAATAATGACGTGGATTAAATCTGCTTATGGTTGGGGCCTAAGTGCTCAGAGCAAAGTTAGATCTTTGTTAGCACTAATAATAGTCCCAAGAGAAGTTAACTACATCCTTTTCAGGAAAATAATAGCTATTATCATTGCAATTATGATGTTCTCTTTCAGGGATTACTTCTGAGATTGACATTCATTCTTAACATGTATGCAGTTCAAAAACTTTTCTCGTGAATATATTATGCTCCAGCACTGTAATGGGCTATATAAATATTTATAAAATTTCCTATTCTCCTAACAGTCTTGCAAGGTAGATATTGTTGTCTACGTTTTACAGAAGAAAAAAACCTGAAAATTGAAGAGATTAAGTAACTCAGTATCACAAGCTGGTGAGTGACAAAACCAGAATTTGGACCCCTGTGTATAAAATGTTAAAGCTCATTTTTTTTTCAGCACCCAATTACCTCTGTAACCATATACGAAATATGCATTATTCCCAAGGGGAAGCTCTTTGTTTTGGCAGTGGTGCTAAATATCCATTTTAGTGGCACTTTAGTGGAAAACATTCTGTGGGAGTCAAAGAAGGTAAGAAAAACATAAGTGCTCTGCTATTGGTATTCTGCTGAGTTTCTCTGTTGATTTCACTCCCATTTTAGAATATTGCATTTAATTACCTGTCAAACATATATCTTAACTTTCTGGAGGCAGGAGGGTCAGCCTAATTAGTGTTGTTATTTTTCCGTTTAGTTTTCTGAATATACCTAATGCATTTTAAATCTATCCTCAACAATAACAATTCAAATAGAGAGCTTCTTAAGAATAAATCTTTTAACCCTGAGAATCTTGAAGTAAATTAATTTAATTTTCTAACCAAATTGGAGAATCACTAAGAACTTCCAAAGTTGGGTGTTAAACTTTATTTATCTTTCAGGGCAAACAAATATAATTTTCAAAACTCTTACACCATTTCTGTGCTTCCTTAGTGGAGTCCGGGGATATATTTTTTTTTCCTAGAAATTGAATAAGTCCACGATCCTTGTAACTTTCTTTTTCAACATTGAAATTGATATTCTATAAGCCTCTTCCTACTTATTCTGTCCTTACCTACCTACATCATGCTCTCAAAAAAGGGGAGATTCTTGCTTACATTTTTGAGAGTTATTAGTGAAAGAGAGAGAGACCCTCCGCTTAGTTGGCTAGAATGAAACATTGATGAGGCCAAGGCAATACAATTATGTTAGGAACCATTTAACGTTTTTGGCTCAGATCGCAGAAATTGTTTCCAACTGGAACATTCAGACCTCTAATGAACGTGACTTTTGCCATAGTGTCTAGAGTCCACCAAGGAAAAAGATCTCATTAGATAATAGCTGTCTGTACTTGGCACAGTATGTAGTTTATAAGATACTAGCTTGTCTACAACTTATTTGATGACTTCATTATTTCACATATTGTTTAAACGTGGGTTTTTACTTCATCTCTAGAAAATTATGTACTTCTTATCTGTTGAATATGTCAAACACCCTCTTCAAATACTCCCAAACCAAATGTTGGTTACTTCAGTGAATTTTTTGAATAAATACTGGGAATTGGTCCAGACACGTGGTCCTATTTACTATCCTATTAATTATTGCCCTAGAATCTAATGTGTTTACTGAAATATGAATATAATCTCCTAAGGATTAGATATCATGTTGGACTTCCTGATGCAAAAGTTTTGCTGATGGTTTAGCTCCTTATCTATGGTTGGGATAAGTTCAGTTTCACTCTTGAAGTTTATGGCATCAACATAATATTGAATAGTACTTTACAGGTTTCCAAAGTGTACTCAAAGTTACTGTCTTATCTGATTCAAAACAAACTTGTGAGGTAGATGAGTTAGATATTTTTCTTTTTTTTTTTTTTACAGTTCTCACATTTTTTTTAAATTTATTTATTATTATTATACTTTAAGTTGTAGGGTACATGTGCATAACGTGCAGGTTTGTTACATATGTATATTTTTCAACCTCTTTTACACATGAGGAAACAAATGATGTGGGGAGAGACTCATCTTCTGACAGTTAATCCAGTGTTTTTTCACTTGTCAATCCAGTTTGATAATTCCTTCTTGTAAGTTATGTTCATAGTTATCATATTGGGGGATATTGTTTTCATATTTAAAGATGTAATAAAATGAATTTGTTTCACTGGGTTTTATTATAGCCATTCATCTGATGTCGGGTTCATAGAGAGATGAGGTTTTTTTTTTACCTGAACACTTAAAAGATCAATATTTACAAGAACACTGTAGATATTATTTTCCAGGTTCAAAGTTCTTGTGAAGTTCTTTTGGTAGACATTGGTCTCTTAAGTATTTGATATATAAATTACTTATTGCTCTGTAAGCTACTGTAAGAGCAGCAAGCAGGCTAAAAAGGACAATGTAATGTCTTAAAATCTGTTCAGATAGTAAAAATTGGTCCAGAAGAGCCACTCAGAAGTCATAATGAGTCATTAATAAGAATGTTCAATAGATGGGAAGCTGCTGACATAAGCTAATTTGCACTGACCAAAAAGGAACACAGTCAGTCCTCTGTACCTGCGGGTTCTGCATTTGTGGATTCAACCGACCATGGATAGAAAATATTTTTTAAAAAATGGATTGGCTGGGCGTGGTGGCTTACCCCTGTAATCCTAGCACTTTGGGAGGCCAAGGCGGGTGGATCACAAGGTCAGGAAATCAAGACCATCCTGGCCAACATGGTGAAACCCCGTCTCTACTAAAACACACCCAAAAAAATTAGCCAGGTGTGCTGGCTCGCGCCTGTAGTCCCAGCTACTTGGAACGCTGAGGCAGGGGAATCACTTGAACCCAGGAGGCGGAGGTTGCAGTGAGCCGAGATCGCGCCACTGAACTCCAGCCTGGCAACAGATTGAGACTCCGTCTCAAAAAAAAAAAAAGAAAAAAAAGATTAGCTGCACCCGTACTGAAGATGTACAGAATTTTTTTGGTCATTATTCCCTAAACAATGTAGTATATCAAGTATTTATATAGCATGCTCATTGTACTCGGTATTACAAGTAATCTAGAGATGACTTAACATATATGGGAAGATGGGGATAGGTTATGTGCAAATACTACACCATTTTATTATATATAAGGGACTTGAGAATCCTTGGATTTTGACACCCACAGTGGGTCCTGGAACCAGTCCCCTGTGGATACTGCTGGACAACTGTGTATGGCCAAAGGCATTAATTATTTTAATCAGTAATTTCAGCACCTACTATGTGCATAACACTGGGGTGGATATAAAGAAGCATGACTTTGTAACAAAAAGGAGTGCACAATCTAGTCATATATACTGCTATGCCCTGAATATGTCCCCCAAAGTTCATGTGTTCAGAACCTAATCCCCAGTGCAACAGTGTTCAGATGTGGGACTTTTTTTTTTTTTTTTTGAGACGGAGTTTTGCTCTTGTTGCCCAGGGTGGAGTGCAATGGTGTGAGCTTGGCTCACTGCAACCTCCATCTCTCAGGTTCAAGTGATTCTCCTGTCTCAACCTCCCGAGTAGCTGGGATTACAGGCCCCACCACCACACCTAGCTAATTTTTTGTATTTTTAGTAGAGACGGGGTTTCACCATGTTGGTCAGGCTGGTCTCGAACTCCTGACCTCAAGTGATCCATCCATCTTGGCCTCCCAAAGTCCTGGGATTACAGGCATGAGCCACCACACCCAGCCTTTTTTTTTTTTTTGAGGTGGAGTCTCACACTGTTGCCCACACTGGAGTGCACTTGCATCATCTCAGCTCACTGTAACCTCTGCCTCCCAGGTTCAAGCAATTCTCCTGCCTCAACCTCCCAAGTAGCTGGGATTACAGGCACCCGCCACCATAGCCGGCTACTTTTTTTGTATTTTTAGTAGAGACAGGGTTTCACTATGTTGGCCAGGGTGTTCTCGAACTCCTGATCTCGTGATCTGCCTGTCTCAGCCTCCCAAAGTGCTGGAATTACAGGCATGAGCCATTGCACCTGGCCCAGATGTAGGACTTTTAAGAGGTGATTAGATCATGAGGGCCCAGCCCTCATGAATGGATTAATGCCATTATTGTGGGAGTAGGTTCCTGATAAAAGGATAGGTTTGACCCCATTCCCCCTCAATACGCTCTCTTGTCCTTCTGCCTTCTACCATGGGATGATACCAGATGCAGGCCTCTCAACTTTGGACTTCCCAGCCTCTAGAACTGTAAGAAATAAATCTCTACTCTTTATGAAATACCCAGTCTGTAGTATTCTGTTATAGCAGCACAAAATGGACTAAGACATATACCTACATGCAAGTCATTAAAAAGTAATGTATTAGCTCTCAACTGATATATATCCCTTGCTGACAAATGGCTGACTGGCTTGCAGAAAACTGCCTCAGTTAGTGGCAAGGAGGCTTGGGGATTCTCTTTTTTAGAAATGTACTTTTTTTTTTTTTAATTGTGGTAAAATATACACAACAAAATTTACCATTTTAACTCTTTTTAAGTGTACAACTCATTGGCATTAAATACATTTACAATATTGTGCAATAATCACCACTATGCATTTCTAGAACTTTTTATCCTCTGAAATAGAAACTTTGTACCCATTAAATAGTAGCTCTCCATCCTCCCCTACCCGCAGCTCCTGGTAATCTCTATGAATTTGCCTGTTTTAGGTGCCTCCTATAAGTGGTACCATGCAAAAGTTGTCGTTTTGTGTCTGGCTTATTTCATTTACCATAATGGTTTCAAGGTTCATCCATGTTTTCAGAATTTCATCTCTTTTTCAGGCTGAATAACATTCCATTGTATGTATAAAACGCATTTTGTTTATTCATCTGTCGATGAGAAATTTACATTTTGTGACATCCCTTTTCTTCTGCCCCCCTTTCTTGAACAGTGTTTGTCTGAAACCACCCCATCACTGTTTCTCATTAATGTTATAGATTCAATCCTGGGCAAGAATCACTTCTCCAGATTTAACAAGTAAAAATACAGGATGCAGAATTAAATTTGATTTTCAGATATATGATAAATACTTTTTAAATATAAGAATGTTCCATGAAATATTTGGGATGTACTTTTGTTTTTTTTAAATGAGCTATTTATCGGAAAAATTTTTTTTTTTTTTGAGGAGTCTCGCTCTGTGGTCCAGGCTGGAGTGCAGTGGTGCCATCTTGGCTCACTGCAAGCTCCGCCTCCCAGGTTCATGCCATTCTCCTGCCTCAACCTCCCAAGTAGCTTGGACTACAGGCACCTGCCACCACGCCCGGCTAATTTTTTGTATTTTTAGTAGAGATGGGGTTTCACTGTGTTAGACAGGATGGTCTTGATCTCCTGACCTCGTGATCTACCTGCCTCGGCCTCCCAAAGTGCTGGGATTACAGGTGTGAACCACCGTGCCCGGCCTGAAAATAAAATTTAACTGGGTGTCCTGTAATTTTATCTGGCAACTCTAGGTGGAAGGTTAAGTTCTTGAAGCATTCACCTCAGACAACTGGCTCTGGCACCTATCCCTATGCTTTGCCCTGATGACTGACCAGCATGAGGATAGTTCCCCATTCTCTATCTGTAGCCTCCAAGGCTGAATCACACTCAATTTTTAAACTGAGGAGATATAGGCATGATGGGAACAGAGAGCTCAATTTCCCCATACCAGAGGAGGTATGTTTCTGGCATCTTACCTTGTTACTTAATGCACTTTCCTATGGAAGTATGATGTTTAAGGCAGTGTCTACCCATTACCCAGGTCCAAAGTGACTTCCACATTTTTAGGTACTTGTAAAAGAAGCACTCCACTTGTTGGTACCAAAATCTGTGTTAGTTTGCTAGGACTCTAGGACTGCAGTAACAAATGCCACAGACTGGGTGGCCTAAACAATAGAAATTTATTTTCTCCCAGTCCCGAAGGTTACAAGTCCAAGATCAAAGTGTCAGCATGGTTGATTTCTTCTGAGGTCTTTCTCCTTAGCTTGTAGATGGCTGTCTTCACCCTGTGTCCTCTCATGGTCTTTGTTTGTGTCCTAATCTCCTCTTCTTATAAGGAGATCAATCATATTGGATTAGGGCCCACCCTAATGATTTCATTTAACTTTAACCTTTTAGAACCCCTGTCTCCAAATAGTCATATTCTGTGGTACTGGTGGTTAGGACTTCAGCATATTAATTTTGGAGTATATAATTCAGCCCATAGCAGTTACCTCCAAATAACATTTGTATTTTGAGACATTCATTTTAAATTATGAAATAAAAAATGTTTTTCTTTCAAAAAAGAACTCAATGTATGAGCAAACAGGTGGGTCAACTGCTAAGTAACTTGGCAAAGGGTATAGATACAGAGAGGTAAAATTTAGGACCAATAATGCAATGTGCTGCATACTGAACTAATGGAGTTCATAGAGACTATCTACAGGCTCTTAGCATTGAGATCTCCTTTCCTAAGTGAAAGAACTGAGACCAGCTTCAATATTGAGGATATAGTCTTAATATTGTCTTGTGGTTGATGTTGTTGAAGAGTCTATGGGCCCATGTCACAAACATTCAGGAATCTGGACCCACTCAGTCCTAACACAGGCTCACCCAAGGAGATCTCTCTTTATAGATACTCCCTTTCATACCTGTAGTTGGCTGTCTCCTCTTCATAACCTCTAACCCTTTGTTTTTTTTTTTTTTTTTCCCTCTATAAGACCCTGTCACACATATTAACAGTTGGTAAATGGCTGGAATGAAGGGTACATCTAGGGAATTGAAGCTGGGTAAGTGGTTTGGGACCAACTTGTGGGGAAGGCAAGAGAGTTGGGACTTGCCTTCCACCACACCATGGGAGCCCTTGAAATATGGTTTCTTCTGGGAACTTAAGACATTTTGGAGAATTAAGTTTTTAAAAAGTATTTAATGGTCTTCTGCAAGCTAGTATTTTTAATTTAAATTTGCTTTTAATTTTCTGTATATTCTCATGGTTTCAAATTCAGAACAATACAAAAAGCATACATTCAGAAGTTGTCTTAGTCTGTTTTGTGCTGCTATAACAGAATACCACCGACTGGGTAATTTATAGAGCAAAGATTTATTTCTTACAGTTCTGGAGGCTTGGAAGTCCAAGATTGAGGGACCACATCTGGTGGGGGCCTTCTTGCTGCATCATAACGTGGGAGAAGGGATCACATGACAAGAGAGACAGAGAGACAGAGAGAGACAGAGAGCGAGAGAGAGCGAGTACATGCAAGACATTGAACTCACAGCCCCAAGCCCTTTTATAATTGGCATTAATCCATTTATGAGGAAGTTGGGGCCCTCATGACCTAAGAACCTCCCCTTTGGCCCCACCTCCCATCACTGTTGCATTGGGGATGAAGTTTCCAACACATGAACTATGGGAGGATACATTCAAACTAACAGGAGTCATGTTCCCATTCCTGTCCTTGTTCTCCCTGATCCTAACCCTTGCCTCCTATGAGTTTCTTATTTATTCTTCCAGTATTTATGTAGATGCAGATACAAATATATTTTCTTCTGTCCTCTCTCTTATATGGAGAGTAATATACTATAAGCATTCTTCTGTATCTTTCTTCATTAACATTATTTTTAGAAATTTTTCTGAATAAGTGCATATAGAACTTCCAGATTACATAATCATTGTTTGTGTGAATGTATCATAGTTTATTTAGTCAGCATCCTCTTGGTGCATACTTGGATTGTTTCCAGTCTTTGGATATTATCAACAATGCTATAAAAATTATCTTGTATACGTGTAATTTATTCTATGTGCAGGTATACCTATAAAATGATTGCTTGGAAGTGGGATTGCTAAGTTAGAGGGCAAATGTATTTGTAATTTTGATAGATATTGCTAAATTGTTCTTCCTGGGAGTTTTAACATTTTGTACTGTAACCAGCCATGTATGAATTACTTGCACAGCCTCACCAACAGACAGTGTCTTTTGTCATATTTTTGGACCTTATGAGTGAGATTGAGCTTATGATCACATTTTTAAGGGTCATTATGTTTCATCTGTAGCTAGACATGTTTTTGTCCATTTTTTTTCCATTGGGATGCTAATCTTTTCCATCTCAATTTCTAGATGTTTTTTAAAAACATAAAATGGAGATTAGTACTTAGTGGTATGTTTCAAATAAATTATCTAATATTATTTGCCTTTTGACTTTGCTTATGTGTTTTTTTCTATGAAAAAAATTGTTAGTTTTCATTCTGTTGACTTTTACCTTTTCTTTTAGGCTTTAGGATTTTAAAAGGTAAGTTAGAAAGGCCTTCACAATGCCACAGTTATAAAGCAATTCACTTACATGTTCTAGCACATTAGTGGTTTTAAGATTTATGATTAAATATTTGATACATTTGGAACTTATCTCCATGTAGTGTAAAATGTAGATCCAACAGGTTTTTTCAAATATCGACTAAGATATCTTGTAGTGCCAGTCTTCTACTTTTTAAGAGTTTTCTGGTTATTCTTCATTTTTCCCTGTAGAACTTTAGAACCAACTTGTCTACTTCAGAATATCTATTAGTATTTAATGAGGATTATATTAAAATTATGGATTAATTAGGATAATTGATGTATCTATAATGCTGAGAGTTACTTTCCAAGAACATGGTATATCTATTTTTCAGGTCTACTTTTGTGGCTTTTGAGATTATTTCAAGGTCTTTCTCATATAAATTTTGCACATTTCTTGTTAAGTTTATTTCCAGGTATTTAATCCTCTTTGCTGCTCTTATATACAGGATTATCTCTTCCATTATGTTGGCTTATGGCTCTCGTTTGGATGTGGGATGACTGTTGGTTTCTGTGTATTAACTTTATACTCCACTTCATTTCTATTTATTTTCCAGTGAAGTCTCTTAGGTTATCCAGGTGTACAATCATATCAGTTGTAAATAGGGATGATATTGTTTTCTAATATTTATACCTCACATTTCTTTCTACTATCTAATTTTG
Source organism: Mandrillus leucophaeus (assembly GCF_000951045.1). Taxonomy (NCBI): domain Eukaryota; kingdom Metazoa; phylum Chordata; class Mammalia; order Primates; family Cercopithecidae; genus Mandrillus; species Mandrillus leucophaeus. The sequence continues at coordinate 981,220 of NW_012101305.1, read as the reverse complement.
TTAAAAATCTCAAACAAAATCAATTACATAATTTTAACCTCTTTAAATATGAGCATGCCTGAAATTAAATTATGATTGAAAAGCTTCCAATTTGATTTTTTTTTTGGTATGAATGCCATAGTGAGGCTCTGAATGACAGAGATTTTAAGTGTTATGCTGCTATGCCTTTAGACTCAGATGCTGGGCTTGAAAGTCTACTTATGGTATTTGGGAACTTTGGGCTGGTGGGAGGATAGAGGGGATCCTCAAGACAGGATGGATGTCAGATGCACTGACCTGATGCAGAGATGACTTTGGAACTATGCCTGGGCTGTCAAGGTACAGGCAGAGTTACGGTGCTGTTGTGATCACATTTCACTCTGACTGATTCCTGATGTCTGCATTTCTCTGTTGAGTATCACTCCTCTCTCTTTTTCCTTCTTCTTTTTGCCCTTCTGCTTGCCTTCTTTCTGTTTCTCCTGCTTTTCTTCGTCCTTATTTTGTAGTTAACAAAGTTTAAGGAGATTTTCTAACATTTAGATTGGATTTAAATCTTATGCCATCTTGAAGAACATTTAAAGCCAGAGCCTATGGTGAACTGAGAAGGGAAACCCAGAAGATAGTGGGGGAAGTGATTTAAAAACTACAAATCGGAGCACTTGTCTTCAGTAGAGATACTATGGCACCCAGAATTTGACCAGTGAAGGAGGAATTTTTAAGCTGGACCTCTGTCAGGAAGTTACTCTTCCTTTGAGAAAGCTGGAACCACAACACACCACTCCTACAGTTGGCTGCCAGGAAGAATGCTGAAAGCATGGAGGTTAGAGGTCCCAGGGGGAAGCCAGTACGGGTGAAGTGGTAGGGATTAATTAATTAGTAACAGGCATTTCTGCAGAGACAGTGAAGATGTGCCATTGATAAAGATTCACTACTTCAAGTGATTTTCGTGTGACTCCAGACAGAGATTGAGAGCATCTGCAGTTATTACTGCAGGTCCACATGGAATGCAATCTCATTCCAGTGAGGACTGGTCTGGGACCAGAAGTATGTCAGCCATACAGAAGGAGATCCACAGAATCTGGACAACAGGGAAGAGAAAGATGAACAGGATGAAAGTAGAGACATTTTTTCTCATCTACACTTCCTAACGGCTTGGGAAGACTAGAAGTGAAAATAAGAAGCATAACAAATTCCATTTGTAGTTTGTTAAATCACTTTGCTTGATTCACTGATTGTTGATCAACTGTTTCATTCCATAGTGTGGATCCAGTCTTTGTTGTTACTGTTTTCAACAAAGTGCTGCTTTATTAAGTCCTCCAGAAATGGTTAGAAATAGATATTTAGAGTGGGAGAAACTAATAGGCTATATAAGGTGAGATTCCTGGGCCTTAAGTGGAGGAAAATAGGCAGTAAAGAAGACCCCCTTTACAGAATGTTGTTTTAATAAACTTATTTCTGTTTGAAGATTTCAGTGCCATATAGGGCTTCAAAGGTGTTAGCCAGAGAACAAAGGCCTGAGGGACGAGATTGTGAGGTCACAGGGAATTGTGCAACCTCTGGTTACTTAATTGTTATGATCCTGTGCTTTTTCATTTGTAAAGCAGAAATATTTGCTTACTAGGAGTTTTATAAAAGAATAAATATATGATGTAAATAAAGGATTTAGCCCCATACTTGAAGCATACTAAGTGCTCTATATGTGGTAATTAGTATTATTACATCTCCATTTATAATACACACTTGGCCTGGCCTGACCCCTTACTCAACTTCCCTTTTCTCTTCTCTTCTCTTCTCTTCTCTTCTCTTCTCTTCTCTTCTCTTCTCTTCTCTTCTCTTCTCTTCTCTTCTCTTCTCTTCTCTCTCTCCTTCCTTCCTTCCTTCCTTCCTTCCTTCCTTCCTTCCTTCCTTCCTTGCTTCCTTCTCTCTTTCTTTTCTTTTTTCTTTTCTTTTCTTTCTTTCTTTCAACAGAGTGTCACTCTGTCACCCAGACTGGAGTGTAATGGCACGATTACTGATCACTGTAACCTCTGCTTTCCAAGTTCAAGTGGTTCTACTGCTTCAGCCTCCTGATTAGCTGGGTTACAAGCACCCACCACCAACCCGCGTTAATTTTTGTGTTTTTAGTAGAGACAGGGTTTCAACATGTTGGCCAGGCTAATCTTGAACTCCTGACCTCATGGGATCCACCCACCTCAGGCTCCCAAAGTGCTGGGAGAACAGGCGTGAGCTACTGTGCCTGGCCCCATTTTATTTTTCTTCACTGTTTAAACTAAGACATGGAACAAAGTTAATTAAAATCTTGGATTTCTAAGATTCCTAGAGAATTTCAGAACAGAATTGCAATATCAAACCTCTGGTTTGAATTGAATAACTTCAGCTATATTGCTCCTGTTTGGATGTTTAACATTGTAGGATATCCTTTCTGTCTAGGTTCAGATTGAAAGAAGAAATAATACCTGCTTTTCTTTTTTCTTGTATCTGTGAAAACTGTGGATTATAGTACTGCCTTTGAGGAGAATTTTAGAGTATGGCAATTTGGGAAACGTAGGAGTCCCTTTTGAAGCTCACATTATGATAAAAACCAACCCATCCTCTAAATGTCCTCTTTTTCTATACATTATGTTTTGCTGATTTCCTATCGCTTTTCCCCTTTGGGCTGTATATAGATGATAATTCTTCACCAAACTAGTAAGAATACCCTCTCCTCTACTGAGTTAATATTTGAGACTTTTAACCCTAAGTCATGGGTATCTAATCTGTAATAATTTTTTTCTCACTTATTTTATGTATCCTTCTATTTTCTTGGTTTGTTCCCTGGTTTTGTTATCAGAAATCTATGATTCTTAGTATTTTTATTGTCACAATAACTTAGAAGTCATAAAGAACATTGCCTTTGGGATGATTAACTTAGTGGGCGATTCTTCATATTGATTTAATCAGTACTGGGCAGGAAGAAACAAAAACTTTCCTAATGTTTCCACTTGTACCACATAAATTAAATTGGAGATACTGAGACAACCATGTATATGCGTTCTCTTATCTTACTGGCTTTTAGTATAATTTATAACATGTAACATCTGTTCTCTTTGCCTGAGTAAATCAAATTTACCCTCTTTTATCTTCAAGTTTATCAATAGAAGGTGGAGGAAAAGTAACAAGCAATTAAGATACTCCAAGCTCCTTGCCTCAAGGCTAATCAGACACATAATCTATCCTTTTGTAATAATACCTTGTAATTTGGTGACTACAAACCTTTTATTGTATGCCTTTAGTCATTTATAATATGACTATATCGGAGTTTCATTTATCAAAAAGGTTAAAAGAGCTAATTTACTTTAGGTAACTTCTTAACCCAAAAAGAACCTTCCCTACTTTTAAATGTTTTTAATTATGTGCTCACACAGTCTAGAAAAGTTTTAAAATTAATTTTAGACCACCTTGATGACAATAGAACCAGCGATGACAAATATCTTAATAAATCATGATTTTGATGGAAGTAATGCAATTTAAAAATAATGTTAGCTAACATTTAGTTTCTACTGTGTTTGAGATGCTGTTCTAAATGCTTTATATATTTTAACACTTAATTGTATCCTTATAACAATACATTTATGTCCCCAATTTTCACAGGAAAAGAAATGGAGGATCAGATTAAATGACTCCGTCAAAGTCTCAGTGGCATTAATTGTTGGAGCTGGAAAATGAATTCATAACCAGCTTCCTACTCCACTGTCTCTCAAGTACCCAAATCAATGTGGGCAAAATGTAGCAGATTAAAATGATTTTGACATTGAAACAAAAATGTTGCTATCCTTAAAGCTATCTGTCTGCATGGCCTCCTCATAAATTTAGCCCAAAGAAGGACTTTCTATAAAGTTGCCATTAAACATTGTCATCTGTGCAGACTAAGGTTCAAATGATTTCAGGTAAGTGGATGTGAATGAAGTAAAAACCTTCACTAGACAAAGTGGTGTGATGGCAGAAGTAATGTTTATATTCTTTGCCAATCTATTCCCAAGGTCTAGCATCGGACTTGGCATATAGTAAGTGCTTATAAATATACTCATAGAATTGAACTGAAAACCAATTTGATCTATGTGAACCTTGGTTTGTATTTTTAAAATACCACTTTCTTTTGTAAAATTAATACTTGCTCACTGTAAAGAATGTAAACAGTAAAGAAAGGAAAAGAAACAGCCTCAAATCCCACTACTGTACCTGAAACAATTGACATTGACATTAGTAACCGTCATTTCAAATATTATTTTGTGCACCTATATAGAAAGATAATCTACTTTAACAATAGGATTATACGACACAAACTTTTATTAGATACAATTTTAATTTCACCTGAATCTAAGAAAATTACAATACATTGAAGTAAACCTAAAAGAATTGTTTCAATTTAACTTAATGTTTTTTTTTTTACCACAAGTTATTATTTTCTAAATCATCCCATGATCCCTTTTAACACAAGAGAATATGAAAAATTAAAGTTTTTGTGTGTAGTTAGATCTACCTTAGTTTTATATACACATGCTTCAGTTTTATATAGTATTAATTGAAATTCCTTATATGAAATTTGAAGACATTAGCATTTTTTTGTTTTTTAATTTTTTGAGATGGAGTCTCACTCTGTCGCCAGGCCAGAGTGTAGTGGTGCAATCTCGGCTCACTGCAACCTCCACCTCCCAGGTTCAAGCAATTCTCCTTCCTCAGCCTCCCGAGTAGCTGGGATTACAGGCGCCTGGCACCATGCCCACCTAATTTTTGTATTTTTAGTAGAGGTAGGGTTTCACCATGTTGGCCAGATTGGTCTTGAACTCCTGGCCTCAGGTGATCCACCCACCTCAGCCTCCCAAAGTGCTGAGATTATAAGTGTGAGCCATCGTGACCATCTGACATTATCATTTTTATTCTTCCACTTTCTCACCTCCTTTTTATCTTGTTATATTATTATTTTTGAATTGTTATAGTTTATACTGTATTTGTTTCATTCTATTTTGATAATTCACACAGTTGTCAAAAAATTATATATATTTAAATGGGAAGACTTTTTTTTTTTTTCCCCTGAGACAGAGTCTCACTCTGTCGCCTAGGCTGGAGTGCAGTGGCACGATCTCAGCTCACTGCAACCTCCACCTCCTGGGTTCAAATGATTCTCCTGCCTCAGCCTCCCAAGTAGCTGGGACTACAGGTGCGTGCCACCATGCGCAGCTAATTTTTGTATTTTTAGTAGAGACGGGGTTTTACCATGTTGGCCAGGCTGGTCCCGAACTCCTGACCTCAGGTGATCCACCTACCTTGGCCTCCCAAAGTGCTGGGATTGCAGGCATGAGCCACTGCGCCTGGCCTTAAATGGGAGGACTTTTACTACTAATTCTTTTATTATGTGTTCTTCATTTTGATACATCTCAATTGGATAGATTGAAAACTCATATCTTGTTTTCTAAGAAAGGTTCATGTGTATTGTATTCCCTGAGTTTTTCATGGTTTAGAATGTTTGCCTGTTGCCTTTTTATTTGAATGTCATCATGACTGGGTATAATATTCTTGGATGTATTTTCCTTTAGAATGTCGTAGACACGTTTCTACTGTCTTGTCTTTGAATATTATTGTGAGAAGACTGATCACAGCCTGATCCTCCCCACGTACTCTACCATCCTTTGTACCAGTTTGCTCCCACCCCCCTCATATGCCTGAAAAATTCTTTCCTTATTTTTGAAGTTGAATAACTTCACCAGAATATGATGAGTGCTCTGGAACAATTTTTCCTGATCTGTGTGCTTTTTTGTTTTGCATATTTATGTTTTTCTTCAGGAAAATTTCCTATTACATTTTTGGATGCTTTTCTGATCTCTTTGATGGGTTCTCTGCTTTAGGGGCATCAAATGTCTTTCTTTTGGATTGTTTTTGTCTTTCCTTCTTTACCGTTAGCTTTCTCTGATAGCTTTGAGTTTTTAATTTGCAATCATTTGATTATCACAAGTTTATTTTTCATTGCCACTTATGTGAATCTTGGCCCTACCAATTCTATGCCTTCTTCCCTCCATTTTATTTATTAGTTCTGTACTGGCATGGTTTTGATCCTCAATTAGTTTCTTATATCTGCAGTCTCCCTTTTCATCTCCTTTAATCATCTTGCATTTGAGCTTCTGTTCTTTTTTGTTAACCAGAATTCATTTTTGCTTAGTTAAAAAAAAACAAGCAGGTAATATAGCTACATAGTTCAAAAATCAAAGAGAAACTCTATGTGAAAATACTCACTGTCATCTTCCATCCATCCAGTTTACCTCCCGCATACATAACCAGTGTTATTCATGAGTTCTGTGCCCTTTTGGAGTTTATGTACATTTGAGCAAAAATAAAAATATAGTCTTTTAAAAAGAGCTTTTGTTACATGGAGCTCATATTATTTGCTTATATCATTTAATTATTTGTGGTGATAATTTTTTTCTCTTCTTTAGATAACATTTTTGCTTGGACTGATTTCTTTGTCTTTTCTGTTCTTTCCTTTTCTCTGCCTTTTTTGCTGTAATGTTCTTGCAGATTTTCCTTGCTATTTTTTACTTTTCTCATTCTTTACTTGGACAGCTCCATCTATAGCTTTTGATTGTTCTCGCATAGTGTACATAATTTCCTTATCACTTTCCACTTTATCTGAAATCAATGTTATTTGTATTAAAAATCACAGTTGAAAATTGGACATTTGGTGCTTAACCTCTTTTTATAATTTGGGGACATGGCAGGGGATGGAAGACTCAGTTAAGGAAGTATTTTAGTTAAAATCCCTGGGCTTCTGATACTTTAGTAAGGGCCCCGAACCAGGTTTCTTCCTCCTAGATAAGAAGTATATCCCATTCACATGGTGAGAACATGGGGCGAGAGTGGGGAGAGTAGTACCATAGGCTTTGGATCTGTTCTCCAATTCAACCTGCAGCTCTGGAGCCCTATCACTTCATCCAAAAGTTAACCTCTTTCTAAAAAGCTTCTTTCATTTCACTTATTTCTCTATAGCAGCCATTTCCATCATGCTCCTGCTAAAAGTGGGAAAAGATACCAGCTCAGTTAGTTACTCTCCAAATTTGTGGATCTGAATGAGCATTTCCATGATCTTTATGACTCACAATCTAGATTTTGAGAAGTGAGGAAAAAGTAAATGGAAAGCCTTGCCACATTATGTTAGTTATGTTTTGGAATTCCATTTCTTTTCTGTGTTATCAGTTTATGAAGTTTATGGTGTTAGAATGTAATATTTTCCATATTTGATTTCAACTTTTTTTTTTTTGCTAATTTTTTCCTTTCTTTTTGTGATGTATTAGAGAAATGATTTCGCAGAGATCTTTTTTTTTTTAAAAAAAGGTATTTGGCTTTTTCTTTTAAAGGAAAAACCTTAGGCAAGTTAAATTTAACAGAGTTTAATTGAACAAAGAATGATTCATGAATCAGGCAGCCCTCAGAACCAGAACAAGTCCTGTGAACTCTGGCCTGCAACATGGGAAGGCAGCATTTATGGGCAGACTATGGAAATAAAATAAACAGCTTAATTGGTTGCACCTCAGTGTTTTCACTTTATTTGAATCAGTTGGTTGCCTGCAACTGATTGAAGCTCAGCTGCTGTAGTTGACGGAGACTCAGCTCTTTGTTACCAGAGTATACCTGTACATTACTCTTAAGTTAGTCTTCCAGTTAGTTTCTGTACTAAGTTAGGTGGCAGTTTTTTATTTTTTATTTTTAAATGTAAGGACTTGAGTACAGAGGCATACTGAGGCCAAATTCAGTTTGGTTTAACAGGCTCGTATGGTTCTTTCTATTCCCTACCTGTCGCCAAATTTCAACATTATATGGGAACAGTTATTACAATATATGCAAACAATTCCTTTGTGAGGTCAGGAAATAAGGGGTGGGGTGGGGTGGGGAGTATTATTTTGTTTAAAGCTAGCCTGCTAATTTTTATCGAATTTTGTTTTTGGGAGGCTAAGATGACATTTTGAAATTTCCTTCAGTCTGAAGGTTGTCCTGGAATAGTGAAGTCCTTCAAATCATTTTATATATCAGTAGGGCCATATTACTGAATGTGGTATTTGTGGCTCATCCCTCCAAACAGCTGGAGCCTAAGAGAAACTAGAACATCTGAGAAAGCTCCTGCTTGGAGGATTGAGGCAAGGTCTTTAAAAAGAGAACACACAATATCACGTCGTTTAAAAGAGCCTTGTCTAACTGAGCTGCGGATAGAGGACTGACTGAATTGACAGCCTTAATTGTCCCGCAGTCACAGCCACAGTTACCATATACCCATCATTTACAAAGGAGCAGGCTGCTGCTGCTGTGGCTGCTGCGCCAAGGTTGTTGATAGAAGATGGCTAAAACACCCAATAGCCAGGGGAATGGGAATCGGAAGCATCTGAGAAGGGGAGTGGAGAAATACCGGACTGCTCCTGGAGGCCCGCCAAGCCCTCTGTACACTGCTGGTACATGCCAAGTTCTACCAACTGTGAAATTATATATTTCTACATCATAGCATCACTTTTCCCCCAAAGGGGCACCCCGTCTATTTAGGGTGTTTCTACATAACTGTGCTAGGATCTATTTATTGTTTGTTTTATAATTAAACTCTTCAGGGCATCTTAATTCCCTGGGGAAGAGGAAGTGATCAGCAGTGAATGCCGTTATCCCCTAGTTTTACCTACAGAAACCTTGTCAGCTGTGCATTTTGGATAACTCCACGAAGCTTAAAACAATAAATACGTGTTTAAAACACTCCACAAACAAATCCAGCTAAACTGGGAACTGAATTCCTTGATTCAGAAACAAGTAATTTTTTTTTTTGGCAGTATTTAAACATTTTTGGTTTCTTGTTCCAGGTGCAGTTTATTTTTATTTTTTTGAGACAGGGTCTTGTTCTATCACCCATTTGGAGTGCAGTGGTGTGATCAGGGATCACTGCAGCCTTAACCTCCTGGGCTCAAGCAATCCTCCCACCTCAGCTTTCCAAGTAGCTGGGACTCCAGATGTGTGTCACCATGTCTGGCTAAGTTTTGTAATTTTTTTTTTTTTTTTTAGATAGGGTTTCTCCATGTTACCCAGGCTGGTTTCAAACTTCTGGGCTCAAGCAGTCTGCCTGCCTTAGCCTCCCAAAGTGCTAGGCCCAGGTGCAATTTTAAAGGAGCGATAGGTTGGAATTTCCTTTCTTTTTTTTTTTAATTTTTAATTTTGCTGATGGAGGTTCAAATGTTATTCAGTGTGTGAGGTTCTTCACATCAAGACGAATATCTTTTCCCTGTCTGATGAGTTTGAAAGCTCCTGTCACCTTCCTATCCACAGATTAAGTGTATCTTAGCAGACTTGGCTACTACTCCACTGTGATTGAGTTATGAAGCATGTACAGCTAGCAAGGTTTTTGTAGGAAAAACTAGGGAGTAACAGTATCTACTACTGACCACTTCCTCCTCCCCAGGGAATTAAGGTGGCCTGGAGAGTTTAATTATAAAAGAAACAATAAATAGATCCTAGCAGTTGTGCAGAAACATCCTAAAGAGATGTGGTGTTGCCTTTCAATTGAGGCTAGACGTTAGTCCATGTAATGAAAACCTGGATCATTGTGGGTAGGGTAGAGAGTGAGGAGGGCTGGTCCATCATGAAGCTTAGAAGACAGAGGAGGATAATGACCATGTGTCTCTAGCATATCCTGAGAAGTTGCCTTGGCTTAGTTACTAAGAAGCAGGCATATTCCATCCCTACAGTGTTTATTCATCACACAGGATGAATCATCCAAATTGGGGCATCATTATAGAAAGTGAAAGGGGAGTGCTGTTAATAATTAATTCAGGGTATCAATACAAATAGGACTGTTCTGGGCAAATCCTAACCCACTTCCCCTAACTCTGATGCTGTATTTACTAAACAAACTTTGAATTACAATTGGTCTTCCTAAAGAGTTTTGTCTACAGAGAGGATTTGATAATTTATTCATTCAACATGTATTTATTGAGTAAAACACAGAGTTTTGCTTTCATGGAGCTTACAGTCTAGTAGAGAGATAGTCAGTTAAGCTCTTACTATACACCATGGTCAGTGTTGTGCTAAGGGAAGTATGAGGTAGCGTAGGTGGGTCACTACTTGGACTTGGAAGTTAGGAACATTTTCCTGGAGGAAGTCACTACTTACTGAGCTAAGACCTGAAGTGAAGTGTGATTAAAACATACTGGGCAAAGGAGGTAGGGAAGAGAGATTTTCTAGCCCAGGGTATACACAGGCCAGAGGCTAGAGAAAGCATTTATTCTAGCTCAGCGGTCCTCAACCTTTTTGGCACCAGGAATCAGTTTTGTGGAAGACAGTTTTTCCATGGATGGGGGTGGGGATGGTTTTGGGATGATTCAAGTGCATTACATTTATTGTGTACTTTATTTCTATTATTATTACATTGTAATATATAATGAAATAATTATACAACTCACCACGATATAAAATCAGTGGGAGCTCTGAGCTTGTTTTCCTGCAACTAGACGGTCCCATCTGGGGGTTATGAAAGACAGTAATAGATCAACAGACGTTAGATTCTCATAAGAAGCATGCAGCTTAGATCCCTCACATGTGCAGTTCACAACAGGGTTCATGCTCATATGAGAATATAATGCTACTGCTGATCTGACAGGAGGCGGAGCTCAGCCAGTAATGTGAGCAATGGGGAGTGGCTGTAAATACAGATGAAGTTTCACTGATTCGCCTGCTGCTCACCTCCTGGTGTGAGGCGGGGGTGGG
>NW_012101305.1:930392-970430 GCF_000951045.1 Mandrillus leucophaeus | reverse complement strand
GAAGGGGGAGTTGGGGACCCTTGTTCTAGCTAATGAAAGATGTGTGTTAGGCTGAAACTTTGAGTGAAGAAGAGGAATAAGAGTTGTAATGGCAGAGATGGGAGAGGGCAGCTCTCAGAGCGCACAATCCATTCTGGACTCATCCACTTGACTTCATTGCCAGTCTGGACACACACCTGCTATGAGTTTTCAAGCCAGATTCAGGATTGAGCTGGGAGAAGGGAGAAGCTTCAAATTGAATGGGAATTGGATGTTTTGATTTAGATTAGATTGGACTTTATGAAAGTAATGTGCTTAATCAAATAGTAATGATTTAAACAGTATTATCATACTTAAGACAAAAACATATTTCCCTATCTCCACCCCATTCTGCCTTTTGATTTCTACTTTTTAGAGGCAGTCATGTTTAACTCAACACTTTTTTCTCTTGCTTCTGGTATTTACTTTAAAATTCCTGTTACATCCTGATTTTTCAACTTTAAGCATTCTCTATTAACTTTGTTTTATGGTAAATGGAGGATTTAGATATCTTTCATTACTACCTTGCCTCTTCTCTTCCCAATATACACATGTACTCCTGTCCATCTTCCCAATATAATTATATTGTGATTTCTTTTTATTAAATCAGTATTTCATGTTTATATTAGCATGCCTAGTAAACCGGCAGATTTTCAGCTGAGCAAATAATATTTCCCTGTACTACTTTTTACTCTTCCTGGTTTTAATTGTTTAGTTTTCTATGTACCTTTCACTAATTCTGCTTCCAAATTTTGTACATAATAATCAATATAGTCAATGAGAAAATCTGTCAGTTGTGTTTTTTTTTTTTCTGTTGCACTGTCCTTTCTGAAACCCCATCTTCCTGCCTCAGGCTGGATGGATTGCTTGTCAGGCCCGCTGCATAGTCTACATCTCAGGACTGCCCTTTGCAGTCATTCTGGGGATGCCTTTTGCCTCTATCCTGTGTTAAGCTCCCTAGTCAAGTTTCTTTCCTGATTTAGACTGAACTTTTTCTGCCCCTCCAAAAAGCTGAGATATCATCCAGGAAATTGACCCAACAAAGCAAATCTGAAAATAATGGTGGGAGAAAATCACTTTCTCTCTGGGGAAGAGGAAGTGGCTTTCACTCTATTAAGTCTAGTTTATTCAATAAACCAGTTACATAATTGAGGGAATATCATGATCAGATTGTGTTTTAGCAACATTCATTCAACATCATGTGTTTATTGATATAATGGGGGAACAAGACGGGCATGGGGCCTACCCTCTTAAATCTAAACTCTATAAAGTATACAGTCAAGATAGCAATTAGAATATAGTGTGAAAGGTGAGTACAAGGGTAAGGTGCTATGGCCATGTGTGAGAGGGGCACTTAACTCAGAAGTAGAATGAAGGATGGACTGAGGGAGCAAACAAAAGGTCACATATTGCGTGATTCCAAGTATATGAAATATCCCGTGTAGGTAATTTCATAGAGACAGAAAGAAAATTAGTTGGTTGTCAGGATCTGGGGATAATGAAGAGTAACTGCTTAATGAGTACAGGATTTCTTTAGAAGTGATGAAAATATTCTGGAACTAGATAATTGTGATACTTGCAGAGCATTGTGAGTGTACTAAAAGCCACTGAATTGTATACTTTAAAATGGATAATTTTATGTCATGTAAATTTCACCTCAATAGAAAAAATAAAATAGAAGAGTGAGCAGTTAGAAGACTACTACCGTGATAGTCCTGATGTGAGATACATTTTTAAAGTATTTACTTTAAAAGTATTATATTTATGTAGGTTTTGAATAGGCATGCACATGGCACAAGCTTCAAAAAAGAACAAAAGGTTTAAAGTAAAATGTAAGTGTCCTTCCCTTCCTATCTGCCAGTCATCTCGTTCCCTTCCCTTGGAGGTAAACACAGTTATCAGATTCTTATGTATTTTGAGTCTATGCATAATGTGTATGTATTTGTGTGTTTGTATATAAATGTAAATATATATCTTGTGTATATATTCCTATATGTGTATATTCGAATATATATTATCATTTTAAAACCAAGTTGTAGTTTATGGGGTTTAGGACATGCTACCTTGTAATATGGCACCCTGGCATTTGAGAAAACAGCGGAAGCAGGAAGGTCACTCTCACCTTTCCCCCACCTTTCTACCCTGAAGCAGGTCATCACATCTAGGAAGGTCACTCTCTGACCATCTCCTACCTTTCTGCGCTGAAGCAGTTCATTTGAGAGGTGCTTTTCCTATACCTGGAGAAAAGTAACATCCTTATCTGGGAAAAGTAACACAGAGACACAAAGAAGAATCTGAACAAACAGACCTTGCTAAGTTCTCCCCAGTTTATTGCCATTAGAGCATACCTTTTGTCCTCCAATCATACTTCTCCAGAACTGTCCACTCTTCATCAAACCTAAGCATAAAAATACACAAGCTTACCTGTTTCTTTGGGTCTTCATTTCCTTATGAAGGCTCCCATATCACGAAAATTTTAAATAAATTTGTATGCTTTGCTCTTGTTAATCTGTCTTTTGTTATAGGGGCCTCAGCCATAAACCTAACAATGAGTGAAGAAAGGAGATCATTCTTTCCCTCTGCAGCATACTACAAACACATTTTGTATCTTGCTATCTTCACTTATATTTTGGAGGTCATTTCATATCAATACATAGAATGTTGCCTAGTTCTTAATAGCTTCATAGATTCCATTATTGGACTATAATTTATTAATCTATTCCTTATTAATGGATATTTACGTATTTAGACTTTCAGTTTTTTGCTGTTACCAACAATGCTATAGTGCATATTCTATATATGTATATGTTACTTTGCACAAATGTGAGCATGTGATAAGGCCCTGAACCAAAGCAGTGGCAAACGGAAGGGAGAGGAGGTGATGAGAGAGCATGAGGGAGACACAAGCATGCAAGGAGACAGAATTTATCAAATGTGGCAACTGATCGCATATCATAGATGGAGAAGGAGAAGTTTGTATTGCTGTGCATTTCCAGTCCCTAGCAGAGGGCAGGTGCGTAACACATATTTTCAAAATGCAACCACAAGAATAGCTTAAACGTTTCTAGTATAAATTATGGGTTGTGGTAAATGAACCAGTCTCATACCCACACTTGTTTTGATTTCCATGACCTCTCTCCCTTGGCATTCCTGGAGGGCTTTGGCTTGACAGTTTACTGACAAGCCGTCAATGACTTTTATTGAACGATGCATTGTATGACTCTTGCTTCTTTGTGTTGTAGATTATGGGCAGTGCAGCAGTTAATAAATAATTGCAAATCTGATTGTGGCATGTCAGTGTTCTTGAATAGAGTGAGTGTTTTATGAATCAGAACAAACATTATATTTAGGCTTCCATTTAATCTTGAGGTTAATGATATTTAACAAAATTGAAAATTATACTACATAGTGCTTTTAATCAGTGTTAAGAAAAAATTTGCTGCTTTCTCCATCTCTTTATACCATGGAATATTTAGTATCTTATCTCCCTTCAGGAACCTAAAATTGTTTCTTCTCAGAATTTCCTTAAAATATCTTTTATTCCCTAATTGAACTATGATTTAAAGGCATGGTAAGATTATAATTAAGCTAGTTTTGACACCTACACAACACATACTCAGAATCTCAGTATATTCTTAATTTATGATGTGATTATTCAACATTAGTGATTGATATAATCAAATTACCATACTAACTATGACATTTGTGTTTAGGAAAATTTGCAACTGCAAACTTAAAAATTGTGGAGAGCCTTATTTCATGCTTATATTTGATTCTTTACACTCCCATAATCAGAAACAAATCTTATAGTGGTTAGTGTAAACTTGCCTATATGCACCTAAATGTCTGCTGTCTGTCTCTCTATTTTTTCTATATTCTATCATCCAGTTGCTTTTGGCAGCAAAGTGTACAATTTCTACTTGTGTGGTTTTTATTAACCTCTCTTAGGCCTTTTGAAATTATTTGATTTAGACATGGTGAGCCAGATTTAATTTTATGAAAAATTGTCTTCCAGCAGCCTAGCAACTCTTTGGCTACTATGTAAGTAGAAATATAAGTGTTAGAGTTTTTATAGGTAAACCTTATGGTTAAGGAGATTTCCTGTTATAAGAAATCTGAAGTAAAACTTTGAATAAAGAAATAAAATTGTCTTGCCTCCTGCCATATTGATTAGCAAATTATGTATTTGAGTTGCCCGGAAACTTTTATTAATAGCTTGAAGTCATCAAAACAGTTCCTCAAGAAGCATTACTAAAAATCCCCTGTAAACTGACTCAGACTCCTTCACCTTTCCTTTCTCCTTTCGTTTAACAGATACTGTTAAGGCATTCTCACATAGAGTGTATAAATTTCTAGTCCTACCAGTGGCTTACAAGAAACTGTTTCTTTACTGTCCCACCAACACAGTGTGCTATTTCAATTGCTTTTTGTGAACCTTACTTAGCTTGATTATATCTTTTTTAAAGTTTAGAGACCAGATCTTCATCATTATCCTAGTCATAGACCAATTGCCGTGGAGTCAGCTTTAGTGTACGTAATGAGGTGGGAGAAGGAAGATAAGAAAGCTTTTAAATATATTTTATATAATAGATACAAATATATTTTATTAGAAAATATTTCAAGCATACAAAAATTTTAAAGAGTATTAGAACAAACATTCTTGTACACCACCACCCACTGTGCTGTACTTTATCCTTTTTACAACATTTCTTTTACATCCTGTTTTAGAAGTGGAATACTACATACAGATTTGAAGCTACTTGTATACTCTCCCTAATATCATTTACCTCCCTCTTTCCCCAGAAATAACCTTTTCAAGCGTATTTTTACTTCTACAGTAAACATTATTGTTTTGCATGTTTCGGTGACACTGTGTGAGTTCTTCTTTGACGTTTTTCCTCAACATCACCCATTTGAAATTTCTCCATGTTGATATATGTTATTTATTTTACTGTCTTATAATTCCATATAAATGTCATAATTAATTTATTCTCTCATGGATGTACATTTGAGTTGCCAGCTTTCTACTAATGCACACGGTACTGCAATGAATGTCACCTAATAATGTGATGTGTCTCTGTCTCTCTTTTAACGTGAATAAGGATGTATGTAATTCCAAGAGCTACTGCATCCATCTAGGAGGGGAAATTATTGGGTTATAGGGAAACAAGTTCTGAGAAGGTAGTGTGGTGTAGGGTAACAGTTCATTGTTCTTGGAACAAAAAGTTTCTTACTATTTCTGAGTGTGAATTATGCAGGTATGAAGATCATATCATGAATTTGGAGAGGTGAATGGGAAGAAGAGCCCAATATGGTGGAAGCTTTGAGTGATCTTAAGTGAGGAGTTATTTGATCAATTTTTCATTTTAAAGACATTGTTCTGGTGGGTTATGTGGAGGATGAACTAAAATTGGAATGAGGAGTGTTTCAATTAGTACCCTTTGCATTATAAGTAATAGAAAATCAAACTCAAGTTGGATTAAATAAGAAGGGAATTTATTGACACACAGGAGTGGAATGCCTAGAGGTAGAAAGGTAGGTTTGACCAAGTAGTTCAATGATGTCACCAAAAACACATTTCCCCCCTCAACTTTGTATTTCATGCATTATCTCTACCATTTCCTGGTTGCGAGATGACTGCCAACAGCTCCTAGGACTATACACTTCATTGACCATATCCAAAGTGGGAGGAGAGAGGGAGAGAGAAAGAGGGAGAGATAGATAGATAGATAGATAGAGAGAGAGAGAGAGAGAGAGAGAGAGAGAGAGAAAGAAAGAAAGAAAAACATACAGAGCACATCTCATGCTCCCAACCGAATTTCTGATTGTACATGTTCACTACTGAACCAATCAGTGTCCCAAGGGGGATGGAATTATTTGAATGGTTTATTTCATCAAGGACCTCCACTGAGGCTAGGGAGTGGTGTTTATTTAACTCAGCAAGGCTGCTACATCAATGAGGGAGACATGGTTCCCTTTAGGACAGCCTCCCCACTGGCTGTTAGGAAGATGTAATAGATAAATTCAGGCTGGCTAGAAACTCAACAGATATCCTCCATGGCAGAGAAGTGAGCAAGCTTGGAGTGAAAGACATATATAAAGAGGTGATAAAATAGCAAAGTGATAAGGAACTTTGTTCATGGAAGTAGGGAGAGGCAGAAGGAATTGGACTTGAGAAATATGTAGGAAGCAGAACTTAGTGATTCATGATTATGGGGAGATAAAGGTAATGTATTAGTCAGGCTAGGCCAAACAGACATAACAATGAGATCTCAAAATCGAATAGCTCAAACCTTCAAAGTTTATTCCTCTCTTAGGTTTGGTGTGTGTTTTAGAGTGCTGCTGATGGCGGTGGTGGATAGATCTGATTAATCTTTTAGGGATCCCAGGTGATCTCACCTAGACCACCTTCAACATATAGCTTCCACGATTGCTTTGATTATTGCCATTCTCATCCTTAGGAAGGGGAAAGTGTGAGAACCTTGTCATAAGACAACTGCTAAACCACAAATGAGACTTGGATATATGGTGTATATCAGCATAGATTTTGGTGGACAGCTGGCAGTCTTTGCTATAGGTAGACTGGTGGATGGTGACTCCCATGTTTCTGGTTTGAGCAATTGATGATTGATGGTTCAGCAAATGTGTTAAAGAATACAGAAGGAGGATTTGACGTGAGAGGAGAAGGGGAGATGAAGAGTTTAGATTGGGATATCTTGAGTTTGATGTGTGTGCAAGGCATACAGGTGGAAATATATAATTTTCAGATGGCTATAAAAGCCTGGTCTTCATGAAGGGAGGTCAGGAATAGATAAAGAGATTTGAGAGTCATTCTTTATTAAGTGGTTGATTCTCAGGGTAATTTTTGCTTAAAAGTATTACCTGGCATTCACCTTGAAGCCCATCTTCCTCTTTTCTGTTGCCCACTCCTTCAATCATGTGAAATTTTTAGGTAGTTTATCCTCAACCAGTTTGACAGCTTAGTACTTGGAAAAGCAAAATTTATTCTTCAAATGTGGAGATGTCTTCCTCTCACAGACTGTTTATAAAAATGTCAAAATAATATCAGTGCTGCATGATGGCTAGGGGATCCCATTGTTAGCATGACTCCAACTAGATAAGTGCTTTATAATCACTGCTTTTGATTGCCTGTCTTTAATTCAGCTCTCTATGCTTGACAAAACAATTAAGATTTTAAACAAATTATCTACGAGTTGTCCCTTATTCAAATGCTTATTTATCCTAGTTGTGTATGATTTTTCCTTAGAGAAACCTTGTTCCTATTCTTCTAGTAAGTTGTGAGTGATAGCATTTCCTATAATTCTGAATTTGTAAGTGAGTCTAAGAATTTTCTATGTAGGGGATGGTACTCACAGTCCTCAGGGTTATCTCTACTATACCCATTATGGAAGGGATTGTGTTCCTAGAAAACTCCCTCAGAGAGAGGAAAGACTGTTGCAATTTTTTGGCCTTGGCAAATATATGTTTTGGAGTTAAAGAACTACAATGTGGCTGGGCGCGGTGGCTCACACCTGTAATCACAGCACTGGGAGGCCCAGGTGGGTGGATCACCTGAGGTCAGGAGTTCAAGACCACCCTGGCCAACATGGTGAAACCCCGTCTCTACTAAAATACAAAAATTAGCTGTGCATGGTGGTGGGCATCTGTAATCCCAACTACTTGAGAGGTTGAGGCAGGAGAATCACTTGACCCTGGGAGGCAGAGGTTGCAGTGAGTGTGAGCCGAGATTGTGCCATTGCACTCCAGCCTGGGAGACAAGAACGAAACTCTGTCTCAAAACAAAACAAAACAAAACAAAAAACCCACAATGTGTTTTCCAGACGTTTTCACCTATTCTATTCCGTGGGTTTTTATTGTTACAAGGGATTAAGAAGTCATCCCTGTGGTCCTATTAGAACCAGTCAGGGAACCCTGTAGATTCGGCTTGGACACTTTCAGTACTGAACAGCTTAATACTTTCTAGGAAGATTGTTTCCTTGATGAACAGCTTTAAAGTTATTTTTTAGGTTGAGTTCATATCTGCCTACTTCTAATTTTACTCATTAGCTCTAGAATAGCAGATGTCAGCCCTTTTGTATAATGGTCTTTTAGCCTTAGAGAGGTCACTATCTGACACATATATGGGATTATAGATAATATGTGTAACTGGCTATATATATAACTACACTTTTGGATCATTTAAGAAAACACTGAAATGCAAATGAGGGAGTGAATAACTTGGTAACATTCACCCCTTTCTGGTTTACATAAAAGTAAATCACTTGCAAATGTCCAAACTTCAATAATTCAAAATAACAAATTATTTGCTACTCATCTCCAGAGTAAAACACAAGAGTTCATCAAATATTTAAATACAGCTCAAATAGTCCATCCTTAGTCTTCTCACCTTGGGCTATTTATGCCCTTTTATGCCATCCCATTGTTATTGTTATTTTTTGTTTTTTATTTTATCTGTTGAGTGTAAGATTTTTATTTATTTATTTATTCTCTTTCCAACTCTTATTTTAGATTTGAGGGTACATATGCAGGTTTGTTACTTGGGTAAATTGCATGTCACAGGGGTTTCGTGTACGGATTGTTTGTTACCCAGGTGATAAGCATAGTACCTGACGGGTAGTTTTTCCATCCTCACCTTCCTCCCACCCTCCGTTCTCAAATAGGCCCCAATGTCTATTGTTCCCTTCTTTGTGTCCATGTGTACTCAATGTTTAGCTCCCATTTATAAATGAGAACATGCAGTATTTAGTTTTCTGTTCCTGCATCAATTTGCTTAGGATAATGGCCTCTCCCTCCATCCATGTTGCTGTAAAGGACATGATTGCTTTTTTTTTTATGGCTGTATAGCATTTCATGGCGTATATGTATCACATTTTCTTTATCCAATCCACCATGGGCAGCTAGGTTGTTTCCATGTCTTTGCTATTGCAAATAGTGCTGTGATGAACATGCATGTGCATGTATCTTTATGGGAGAATGATTTATATTCCTTTGGGTATATGCCCAATAATGGAATTACTGGGTTGAATGGTAATTCTGTTTTAAGTTCTTTGAGAAAGCTCTAAACTGTTTTCCACAGTGGCTGAACTAATTTGCATTCATGCCAGCAGTGTGTAAGTAGTCCCTTTTCTCTACAACCTTGTCAGCATCTGTTATTTTGTGACTTTTAATAATAAGCATTCTGATTGGTATGAGATGGTATCTCATTGTGGTTTTGATTTGCATTTCTCTAAGGATTAGTGATGTTGGACATTTTTTCATATGCTAGTTGGCCATGTGTATGTCTTCTTTTGAGGAGTGTCTCTTCATGTGCTTTGCTGATTTTTAATGTTTTTTTAATGCTATATAAAATGATTTATTCAGTTCATTTTAAAAGATTTTCTAAAGCCTTCAATGTTTGTTTATTTTTTAACTTTTAGGTTCACAGGTACATGTGCAGGTTTGTTACATAGGTAAATTGTGTGTCACGGGGATTTGGTGTACAGATTATTTCATCACCCAGGTAATAAGTATAGTACCTGATAGATAGTTTTTGATTCTCACCCTCCTCCCACTCTCCACCCTCGAGCAGGTCCCAGTGTCTGTTCGTCCCTTCTTTGTGTGCACGTGTGCTCAATGTTTATCTCCACTTTTAAGTGAGAACATGTGGTATTTAGTTTTCCGTTCCAGTGTTAGTTCGCTTAGGATAATGGCCTCCAGCTCCATCTGTGTAGGAACACAGACATGATCTTGCAAAGGACATGATCTTGTTGTTTTTTTTTATGGCTGTGTTGTATTCCATGGTGTATATATGCCACATTTTCTTTATCCAGTCTACCATTGATGGGCATTTAGATTGATTTCATGTCTTTGTTATTGTGAATAGTGCTTTGGTGAACATACATGTACCTGTGTCTTTATGGTAGAATGTTTTATATTCCTTTGGGTATATACCCAATACTCAGATTGCTGGGTCAGATAGTACTTCTGTCTTCAGGTCTTTGAGAAATTGCCAAACTGCTTTCCACAATGGCTGAACTAATTTACATTCCCACCAGCAGTGAATAAGTATTCCCTTTTCTCTGCAACCTTGCCAGCATCTGTTATTTTTTGAGTTTTTGATAACAGCCATTTTGACTGGTGTGAGATGGTATCTCACTGTGGTTTTGATTTTCATTTCTCTAAGGATTAGTGATGTTGGGCATTTTTTCATATGCTTCTTGGCCGTGTGTATGTCTTCTTTTTAAAAGTATCTGTTCATGTCCTTTGCCTGATTGTTAATGGGGTTGTTCGTTTTTTGTTAGTTCATTTAAGTTCCTTATAGATTCTGGATATTAGATCTTTGTCAGATGAATAGTTTGCAAATATTTTCTCCCATTCTTTAGGTTGTCTCTTTACTCTGTTGATAGTTCCTTTTGCTGTGCAGAAGCTCTTTAGCCTAATTAGATGCCACTTGTAAATTTTTGTTTTTGTTGCAATTGCTTTTGGTGTGTTTGTCAAGAAATCTTTACCAGGGCCTATGTGCAGGATGGTATTTCCTAGGTTTTCTTCTGGAGTTTTTATAGTTTTAGGTCTTACATTTAAGTCTTTAATCCATCTTGAGTTAATTTTTATATATGGTGAAACGTAGAGTCCCAGTTTCAGTCTTCTGCATATGGCTAGTCAGTTATCCCAGCACCATTTAATGAATAGGGAGTCTTTTTCTATTGCTTGTTATTGCTGGCTTTGTTGAAGATTAGATGACAGTAGGTGTACAGCTTTATTTTTAGGTTCTCTCACCTGTTCCATTGGTCTATGTGTCTGTTTTTGTACCAGTATCATGCTGTTTTGGTTACTGTAACCTTGAAGTACAGTTTGAATTTGGGTAGTATGATGCTTCTGGCTTAGTTCTTTTTACTTAGGATAGCTTTGGCTGTTTGGGCTCTTTTGTGTTTCCATATGAATTTTAGAATAGTTTTAATTCTGTGAGAAATGTCATTGGTAATTTGATAGGAATAGCATCCAATCTAGACATTGCTTTGGGTAGTATGGCCATTTTAACAATACTAATTCTATCTGAGCATGGAATGTTTTCCCACTTGTTTGTGTTGTCTCTGATTTCTTTCAGCAGTGTTTTATAATTCTCATTGTAGAGCTCTTTCACTTCCCTGGTATTTTATTCTTTTTGTGGCTATTGTGAATGGGTTTGCATTCTTGATTTGGCTGTCAGCTTGGACCTTACTGGTGTATGGAAATGCTAGTGATTTTTGTACATTGATTTTGTATTTTGAGACTTTGCTGAAGTTGTTTATCAGATCGAGGAGTCTTTGGGCAGAGACTATGGGTCTTCTAGGTATACAATCATCATATTGTCAGTGAAGAGAGGTAGTTTGACTTTTTTTGTTTTTTGTTTTTTTAAATTTAGATGCCTTTTCTTTCTTTCTCTTGCCTGACTACTCTGGCCAGGA
The DNA here is from genome assembly GCF_000951045.1 of Mandrillus leucophaeus. Lineage (NCBI taxonomy): Eukaryota > Metazoa > Chordata > Mammalia > Primates > Cercopithecidae > Mandrillus > Mandrillus leucophaeus. The sequence continues at coordinate 958,968 of NW_012101305.1, read as the reverse complement.
TTTCCAGTACTATGTTGAATAGAAGTGGTGAGAGTGGGCATCCTTGTCTTGTTCTAGTTCTTAAGGGGAATGCTTCTAGTTATTACCCATTCAGTATAATGTTGGCTCTAGGTATGTTCCTCTAATGCCTAGTTTGCTGAGGGTTTTTAACATAAAGCGAAGTTGAATTTTATCAAAAGCCTTTTCTGCATCTATTGAGATGATCATGTGTTTTTTGTTTTTAGTTTTATTTATGTGATGAATCACATTTATTGATTTGTGTATGTTGAACCAACCTTACATCCCAGGAATAAAACCTGCTCGATTGTGTTGGATTAGCTTTTCTATGTGCTGCTGGATTCAGTTTGCTGGTATGTTGTTGAGAAGTTTTGCATCTATGTTCATGAGGGATATTGGCCTGAAATTTTCTTTTTTTGTTATGCCTCTTCCAGGTTTTGGTGCATCATGAGAATGATGCTGGTCTCATAGAATGAGTTAGAGAGAAATCCCTCTTCCTCAATATTTTTGGAATCGTTTCAGTAGGATTGGTATGAGTTATTTATATGTCTTGTAGAATTTGGGTGTGACTCTGTCTGGTCCAGTGCTCTTTCTAGTTGGTAGTGCTTTTTTTTTGTTTTTTTTTTTTTGTTTTTTTATTATTACTGATTCAATTTTGGAACTCATTTTTGGTCTTTTCAGGATTTCAGTTTCTTCCTAGTTCAATCTTGGAAGGTTTTATGTTTCCAGGAATTTAGCCATTTCTACTAGGTTTTCTAGTTTGTGTGCATGTAATAGTCTCTGAGGCCTTTCTAAAACAATTTCTACGGGGTCAGTGGTAATATTCCCTTTGTCATTTCTGATTGTGTTTATTTGGATCTTCTTTTTTTCTTTATTAGTCTAGCTAGCAGCTGATCAACCTTATTTATTATTTCAAATAACCAATTTTTGGATTTATTGATCTTTTGTATGGTTTTTCTCATCTCCATTTCATTCGGTTCATCTCTGATTTTGGTTATTTTATTTATTTTGCTGGCTTTGATGTTGGTTTGCTCTTGTTTTTCTAGTTCCTCTAGGTGTTATGTTAGGTTGTTAATTTGAGAACTTTTTTAACTTTTTGATGTGGGCCTTTAGCACCACAAACTTTCCTCTTAACACTGCTGTAGCTATGTCCCATAGATTCTTAAATGTTTTATCTTTGTTTTCATTAGTTTCAAATAATTTGATTTCTGCCTTAATTTTATTGTTTACCCAAATGTCATTCAGAAGCAAGTTGTTTAATTTTCATGTAATTATATGGTTTTGAGCGATATTGGTATTGATTTCTATTTTCATTGTGCTGTGGTCTGTGACTGTGGTTGATATGCTTTTGTTGTTTTTGAATTTGTTGAGAATTGATTTATGGTCGAACATATGGTTGATTTTAGAGTATGTGCCATGTGCAGATGAGAAGAATGTATATTCTGTTGGTTTTGGCTGGAATGTTCTGTAGATATCTGTTAGGTCCATTTGGTCAAGTGTTGAGTTTAGGCCCTGAATAGTTTTCTACTCCAATAATCTGTCTAATACTGTCAGTGGGGTGTTGCGGTCCTCTGTTATTATTGTGTGCTTATCTAAGTCTCTTCGTGAATCTCTAAGAACTTGATTTATCAATCTGATGTTCCAGTGTTCTATCCAGCTTTTATAAACTATAATTTCTGGACCCTCACTGTTCTGTTTGCTCTGCTTTGTACAAATGGTTATTTGTTAATGTTCTCCTTAAATTGTCACATGACTAGAATTGAACGTGACATTCTAAATATGGTCTGTACAATGCATGGCTCATTGCTTACTGGGAATGGTATATTCTTTTTTTGGTTGCCTCTGAATATATATGTTTTTAAAAATTATACTTTAAGTTCTGGGATACATGTGCAGAAAGTGTAGTTTTGTTACATAGATATACACGTGTCATGGTGGTTTGCTGCACCCATCAACCCGTCACCTACATTAGGTATTTCTCCTAATGCTATCCCTTCCCTATCCCTCCACCCCCTGACAGGCCCCTGTGTGTGATGTTCCCCTCCCTGTTTCCATGTGTTCTCATATTCTAAAGCACGTGAAGATTGAGGAATAAGATGTTGGAAATGAGATTATTTTCTCCCAGGTTTTAAGTACAGGGTGCAAATAATTCAAAGTGCATGTGTATGTGTATTCGGACCCAAAAGTTTGCTATTAGTGAGGACCTGTTATAAATCTTTGCAATCTGTATGTTTACTAACTAGTGCCAAAAGCTTTGAATTATCAAGTCCATAATAAGGAATCATAGAATTCATGATTATTGCTCTGTTTCTCTTCTATTTTCAAAAACTAAATTTGTTAGTTTCAATTAGATCCTATATATTAGTTGTGGGTATCAGTCATTCAGTATTTCCAGATTTAAACGGTTGAATATATTATTTGAGATAGTGTTCCAGTTGTGAAATGTCTTCTTATCTTTCCATACTTCTCTGTGGATTGAAAGTCACTTCAAATACTACTGCCACTTTACCCTGCTCTTTCACCTGGAAGTGATTTCTTCCTTATTTGAGTTCTTCTAGTTCTTTGTTGACTGGCTATCCTACCCATCATTATATTATGGATATTTGTGTCTGTGTTTAATCTCCTGTAAGAGAATACAGATTCTTAAGAGAATCTAACGTGTTTTATTCATTCTTAAATGCCTCAGATAGCCTACCCAGTGCCTTGAATCTAATTTGTGCTCATTAGTCACTGAATATAAATGCAAGAAGGCTAAATATTTAAAAATGCCTTCATAGACAGTAGTGGATTTAATAAGTTAACACATGTAATAGAAACCAAAACTATATTTGATAACGAAGTACAAAAGCACCCAATGAATGAATTAACTAATTATAATTCTCTGGTGTGGACTGATTTGTTGGGATTGTTTATATTTATGTATTAGATACAATACATGTTTTGTGATAGAAAAGCAGAATTATATAGAAAGAATATTACCAGCATCATCCAGTATATTGTCTACAGGTTTCAGTCCATTCAGACTTGCTGATGCTTATTTGGATGTTCTAAATAGTGGATTTGAAAATTAACTTTTGCAAACCGATTTGTTCCTGGGGAATAGGAACAAATATTCTGGAGAGTCGCTCTTATTTTATATATTAATATCATCTTCTCATCTTGAAGAAGCTAGTATAATTGTTGGGCAAGAGGAAATACCTTTCTTAATCTTACTGATCTTAGTGATTTACTATGTGGTAAGCCACTTTGCATTATCTCATTTAATCTTTACAAATTTTTAAAACAATCAGTGAGGTAGACTTTATAATTATCCTTATTTTGTGAATGAGAAAATAGAGGCAGAGAGATTAAGTAAATAGTTCATAGTAAGCAATGCAACCAATCCTGGATCCAGTACCCAAGGTCTTTTTTTTTTTCTTTCCAATTTTTTTTTTTTTTTTGGTTCAAGGACTACACCTGCAGGTTTGTTACATGGGTAAATTGCAGGCCATGGGGGTTTGGTGTACAGATTGTTTTGTTACCCAGGTGATCAGCATAATACCCAATAGGTAGTTTTCTAATCTGTACCCTCTACCCTCAAACAGGCCCTAGTGTCTTCTGTTCCCTTCTTTGTGTCCATGTGTACTCAATGTTTAGCTCCCACTTGTAAGTGAGAACATGTGGTATTTGGTTTTCTGTTTTTGTGTTAATTTGCCTAGAATTATGAACTCCAACTCCATCCATGTTGCTGCAGAGGATATGATCTCATGCTTTTTATGACTGCATAATATTCTATGCTGTATCTGTACCACATTTTCTTTATTCAGTCCACTATTGATGGCCTTTTAGGTTAATTCCATGTTTTTGCTATCGTGAATAGTGCTGCGCTGAATGTGCACATGCGTCTTTATGGTAGAATGATTTATATTCTTTGCAGAATCCAAACTCCTGAACACAATGTTCTCCTTTGTGTTCTTTATTATCAAACAAATCTATAAATGTTATTCAAGCTCTTAATATATGCAAAGTGATTTTTAGGCATTGTTGTCAAAATAAAACTATATAAAGCAAGAGATATAGGATGAGATATCTATTCTTTTTTTTTTTTTTTTAATGTAGAGATGGGATCTTATTATGTTGCGCAGGCTGGTCTCAAACTCCTGGCATCAAATGATTCTCCCACCTTGGCTTCCCAAAGCTTTGGGATTACAGGCATGAGCCACCATGCCCAGCCAAGATATCTGTTCTTCTAGAACTTAAAATTTTCTGTAAAGACTACATGTCTGTCTGATGGAATCTAGTACTAATATTATGCACATTAAGTGCCAACTGAATGACACTGGTATAGTGTTCTAAAGGAATTTATAGGAAAGCTTTGGGGTAGTCCAATAAGAGTTTTATGGAGAAGATGAAACTTCAGATTGTTATTATTATTATTATTATTATTATTATTATTATTTTACTTTTCATCATCTCATTCATTAAGAATGGAAAATGGAACGTGAACATAAATAATTATATTTAAGGAAATGCATTGAACAAGGACTGAAAGGTGATATGCCAAACTATTTAATATCTACTTCTGGGAAGGGGGGGCAGGTAGGAGGGAGAAGAGAAACATTTATGTTAAATATCCTACTGTCACATTTAAATCAATTTCAGTTTTTTCTGTGTGTTTTAATGCTCTGCACAGCCTATATATCTCTGTTAATTAGCCTTTTTAGCTTGCAAGGAATAGAACTATGTTCAGGCTACCTCATTTAATGAGGGTTTATTACAAAGATACATGAAGAAGAAAGAAAGAAAGAAAGTAAGGGTTTGTCCATAAATCTAACAATCTAGTACAAGCTCTATATGTCTACAGCTTCAGGATTCAGCTACCCTCTTTCTTTCCCTCCCTGTCCCCACTCCTTCCTTCCCTCCTTCCATCCCTCCCTGTCCCCACTCCTTCCTTCCCTCCCTCCATCCCTCCCTGTCCCCACTCCTTCCTTCCCTCCTTCCTTCCCTCCCTCCATCCCTCCCTGTCCCCACTCCTTCCTTCCCTCCCTCCATCCCTCCCTCCATCCCTCCCTCTCTCCCTTCCTTCCTCTTTCTCCTTTCTCTCTCAAAATTGTCACATCAATAATTTAAATACATTATAAATATAGTCTTCCTGTAAATGATTTAGATTATTCTTAAATGGAAACTAGAACTTATATCAGCAGAGAGATGGAGGAGGGCATTTCAGACTGGCCCTGAGGCAAAGGAAGAACATACCATGAGCCATAATTAAGCTGGGAGAAGATCAAGACATGGCCAGGGGATCTTACTGCACGTTGTCAAAATGATTTTTTCAGGCTTTCATCTTAAAAACCAGAAATGCATTTATGAATGTAAATTATGTTCATCAGAACAATTGCACAATAATCAATTTTTACAACTGGAGATAACAAAAGCAAATTTTTATTTATATTTATTTATTTATTTATTTATTTATTTACTTATTGAGACGGATTCTCACTCTGTTGCCCAGGCTGGAGTGCAGTGGCACGGTCTGGCCTCACAGCAAGCTCCGCCTCCTGGGTTCACGCCATTCTCCTGTCTCAGCCTCCCAAGTAGCTGGGACTACAGGCGCCCGCCACCACACCTGGCTAATTTTTTATATTTTTAGTAGAGACGGGATTTCACCATGTTAGCCATGGTGGTCTTGATCTCCTGACCTCATAACCCTCGTGTTCTTTATCCATTTTGTAATTGGGTTATTTGTTTTCTTGCTATTGAATTGTTTGCGTTCCTTGTATATTTTGGATAATAATCTTTTATCAAATATATGGTTTGCACATATTTTCTCCCATTCTATATATTGTCTATTTACTCAGTTGATTGTTTCCCTTGCTGCACAGAAGCTTTTTAGTTTGATATAATACCATTTGTCTATTTTTTGTTTTGTTACCTGTGCTTTTGGGGTCATATCCAAAAAATTATTGTCCAGAGTAAGGTCATGGAGCTTTCCCCCTATGTTTCCTTCTAGTAGTTTTATAGTTTCAGGTTTTATGTTTAAGTCTTGAATCTGTTTTGAGTTGATTTTTGTATATAGTGTGAGGTAAGTTCATTCTTCTGCCTCTGGATATCCAGTTATCCTAACAACATTTATTGAAGAGACTGTCCTTTCCCCTTGTGTTTTCTTGGAATCTTTGTAAAAAATCACTTGACCATAAATATGCCTCAGTACAATCTTAATTACAAATGTTTACTCTCATAAGTACTATCATTATTAATATATTATTCCTGTATGGCTCAGATATAAGGGTTTTCAAAGAGGTCTGAAGATTATAAAAACAAGTGCAGTACTCAATCTTTTTTTCCTTCACAAAAAATTGCTAAAGGTCTGATATTTCTTCTAAGTCATTGGTTCTCAACTGAGGGTGATTTTGTCACCCAAGTGACGTTAGGCAATATCTGAAGATGTTTTTGGTTGTCACATTGGGGAAGTGCTGTTAGTATCTAGTGAGTAGAGGCCAGGGATGCTGCTAACCACCCTAAAATGCACAGGACAGCCACCCATGACAAAGTATTTTTTTTCTTCAACTTTTGTTTTAAGTTCTGGGGTACATATGCAGGATATGCAAGTTTGTTACATAGGTAAACATGTGCCATGGTGGTTTGCTGCACAGATCATCCCATCACCTAGGTATTAAGCCCAGCATCCATTGGCTATTCTTCTTGATGCTGTCTCTCCTTTTTATGGCTGCATAGTATTCCATGGTGTATATGTACCACATTTTCTTTATCCAGTCTATCATCAATGGGCATTTGAGTTGATTCCCTGTTTTTGCTATTGTGAATAGTGCTGCAAAGAACCTACATGTGCATGTAGGTTTTTACAGTCATTTTAATAATTTACTGATAGGCAAAGTAAAGCCTATTCATCATAAAAAATCTGGAAAATACTAACAGCACAAAGAAGAAATAAGTCATTCATAGTTCCAGCCCTCAGAAATAATCACTATTTAACACTTTATTGGCCGGGCGCGGTGGCTCATGCCTGTAATCTCAGCACTTTGGGAGGCCAAGGCGGGCGGATCACCTGAGATCAGGAGTTCGAGACCAGCCTCAACATGGAGAAACCCCGTCTCTACTAAAAATACAAAATTAGCTGGGCGTGGTGGTGCATGCCTGTAATCCCAGCTACTCAGGAGACTGAGGCGGGAGAATTGTTTGAACCTGGGAGATGGAGGTTGCAGTGAGCCAAGATTGTGCCATTGCACTCCAGCCTGGGCAACAAGAGCAAAACTCCATCTCAAAAAAAAAAACCAAAAACCAAAAAACAAAAAACATTTTATTGCAATGACTGCCAAACCTGGCTGTCCCTAGAGAGCTATGAAAAAACTTAGGGTTCCATCCCCAGATATCTGATTCCAGTCTTTTCTCCATATTCACTTTTATGTAAACTAATCCCTTCACAATATTATGAGTATTTTCCTATGCCACGGGTTGGTAAACTACACCTGTTTCCGTGGAGCTTGTGAGATGAGAATGGGTTTTACATTTTAAATGGTTGAAAAAAAATATAAAGAAGAAGACTTCATGACACATGAAAATGATATGAATTTCACATTCTGGTGTCCTAAAATAAACTTTTATTGGAATATAGCCACATCCTTTCATTGACATCTTGCCTGTGGCTGCTTTTATGTTACTGTGGCAGGGTTAAGTAGCTGTGACAAAGACTGTAGGGCCTGCAAATTCTAAAATATGTATTCTCTAGCCATTTACAGAAAAATTTTGCCAACCTCTGTTCTATGCCATTAGATACTTCCATTGTTCTTTCCTTGATGTATAGCATTCTATCTCTTCTTGTTGATTATTTAAGCTATTTTCAAATTTAGACTACTGTAAATCATTATTAGAAAAAATCCCAATTGACCAACCCATGCATAGGTACGTGATTATTTCTGTAGAAAACATTTCCAGAGGAAATAACTTTTTAAAGGCATTTGTTCATGTGGTCAAATTAGTGTCTTGAAAGTTTATACCAATTTCCTCTCCAAATCAGAAGTGTGTAGGAATGCCTCTTTCCCACCCCTTTATAATCAATGGGTTCTTTGCATTTTTGTCTCTGTCAACCTGACAAGTTGTTTTAACTTGTATCTGTTTGTTTACTAATGAAGTTGGACATTGTTACCATGTGCTTATTGGCCACCTTTTTTGTTTTTTAAATTACCTCTTTTTAATTTTCATTTGCCTATTCACTATTATGGCCTTTATCATTTTCCCTTCCATGTTTTAGAACCCATCTGTTATTCATCATTTGGCTAGTTTTGCCCCATGAGTTGGAGGGAACTTTGGAACTGGACAAAACTAACACCATTCGCTGAACTCCTCTTTGGTTTTGCCTGCTGATGCTTGCCTGTATCTGATCACTGATGGGGTGCCATCTTGTAGATGGTGTAGTTACATCTTATTAAGTCATTTAAGGATTTTAGCCTTAAAATTGTGGGTTTGATTTTTACTGGGAGGTTCGTAATTTTTTTTTCCTTTATTCTTAAAAAAAAGGAATACATGAGCAGAATGTGCAGGTTTGTTATGTAGGTCTACATGTGCCATGGTGGTTTGCTGCACCTATTGACCCATTCTCTAAGTTCCCTCCCCTTACCCCCAACCCCCAAAAGGCCCTAGTGTGTGTTGTTCCCCTGTCTATGTGTTCTCAATGTTCAACTCCCACTTATGAGTGAGAACATGCAGTGTTTGGTTTTCTGTTCCTGTGTTAGTTTGCTGAGAATGATGGCTTCCAGCTTCATCCATGTCCTTGAAAAGGACATGATCTCTTTCCTTTTTGTGACTGCATAGTATTCCATGGTGTGTACATACCACATTTTCTTTATCCAGTGTATCATTGATGGGCATTTGGATTGGCTCCATGTCTTTGCTATTGTAAATAGTGCTACAATAAACATATGTGTGCAGGTGTCTTTATAGTAGAATGATTTTTATTCCTTTGGGTATATACTCAGGAATGGGATTGCTGGGTGAAATGGTATTTCTTGTTCTAGAGCCTTGAGGAATCACCATACTGTCTTCCACAATGGTTGAACTAATTTATATTCCCACCAATGTGTAAAAATGTTCATGTATCTCCACAGCCTCGCCAGCATCTATTGTTTCCTGACTTTTTAATAGTTGCCATTCTGACTGGCATGAGATGGTATCTCATTGTGGTTTTGATTTGCATTTCTCTGATGATGAATGATGTTGAGCTTTTTTTTCATATGTTTGTTGGCCGTATAAATGTCTTCTTTTGAGAAGTGTCTGTTCATATCCTTTGCCTACTTTTTGATGGGGTTGTCTTTTTCTTGTAAATGTGTTTAAGTTCCTTGTAAATTCTGGATATTAGACCTTTGTCGGATGGGTGGTAGATTGCAAAATTTTGGTTGGTAGGCTATTGATTACTGCCTCAATTTCAGAGCTTGTTATTGGTATATTCAGGGATTCAACTTCTTCCTGGTTTAGTCTTGGTAGGGTGTATGCATCTAGGAATGTATCCGTTTCTTCTACATTTTCTAGTTTATTTGCATAGAGGTCTTTATAGTACTCTCTGGTAGTTTGTATTTCTGTGGGGTCAGTGGTGGTATCCCCTTTATCATTTTTTATTGTGTCTATTTGATTCTTCTCTCTTTTCTTCTTTATTAGTCTAGCTAGCAGTCTATCTATTTTATTAACTTTTTTTTTTAAAAAAAAACAGCTCCTGGATTTGTTGATTTTTTTTTTTTTGGAGGGTTTTTCGTGTCTTTATCTCCTTCAATTCTTCTCTGATCTTAGTTATTTCTTGTCTTCTGCTAGCTTTTGGATTAGTTTGCTCTTGTCTCTCTAGCTCTTTTAATTGTGATGTTAGGGTGTCAATTTGAGATCTTTCTAGCTTTCTGATATGGGGATTTAGTGCTATAAATTTCCCTCTTAACACTGCTTTAGCCATGTCCTAGAGATTTTGCTACATTATCTCTTTGTTCTTACTGGTTTCAAAGAACTTCTTGATTTCTGCCTTAATTTCCTTATTTACCCAAGAGTAATTCAGGAGCAGGTTGTTCAATTTCCATGAGATTGTGTGGTTTTGAGTTAGTTTCTTAATCCTGAGTTCTAATTTGATTGCACCATGGTCTGAGAGACTGTTTGTTATGGTTTTATTTCTTTTGAATTTGCTGAGGAGTGTTTTACTTCCAATTATGTGGTCAATTTTAGAATAAGTACCATGTGGCACTGAGAAGAATGTATATTTTGTTGATTTGGGGTGGAGAGTTCAGTAGACGTCTACTAGGTCCATTTGATCCAGAGCTGAGTTCAAGCCCTGAATATCCTTGTTAATTTTCTGTGTCGTTGATCTGTCTAATACTGACAGTGGAGTGTTAAAGTCTCCCACTATTATTGTGTGTGAGTTTAAGTGTCTTTGTAGGTCTCTAAGAACTTGCTTTATGAATCTGTGTGCTCCTGTATTGGGCGCCTATATATTCAGAATAGTTAACTCTTCTTGTTGAATCGTTCCCTTTACCATTATGTAATGCCCTTCTTTGTCTTTTTAGATCTTTGTTGGTTTAAAGTCTGTTTTGTCAGAGACTAGGATTACACCCCCTGCTTTTTTGTGCTTTCCATTTGCTTGGTAAATTTTCCTCCATCCCTGTATTTTGAGCCTGTGTGTATCTTTGCATGTAAGATGGGTCTCCTGAATATAGCACACTGATGGGTCTTGACTCCTTGTCCAATTTGCCAGTCTGTGTCTTTTAATTGTGGCATTTAGTCCATTTACATTTAAGGTTAATATTATGTTTGAATTTGATCCTGTCATCATGATGCTATCTGGTTATTTTGCAAACTAGTTGATGCCATTTCTTTGTAGAGTCATTGGTCTTTATATTTTGGTGTGTTTTTGCAGTGGCTAGTACCAGTTTTTCCTTTCCATATTTAGTGCTTCTTTCAGGAGCTCTTGCAGGGCAGGCCTGGTGGTAACGAAATCCCTCAGCATTTGCTGGAAAGGATTTTATTTCTCCTTCGCTTATGAAGCTTAGTTTGGCTGGATATGAAATTCTGGGTTGAAAATTCTTTTCTTTGGGAATGTTGAATATTGGCCCCCAATCTCTTCTGGCTTGTAGAGTTTCTACTGAGAGGTCTGTTGTTAGTCTGATGGGCTTCCCTTTGTAGGTGACCTGGCCTTTCTCTCTGGCTGCCCTTAACAGTTTTTCCTTCATTTTGACCTTGGAGAATTTGATGAGTATGAGTATGTGTCTTGGGGTTGATCTTCTTGTGAAGTATCTTAATGGTGTTTTCTGTATTTCCTGAATTTGCATATTGGCCTGTCTTGCTAGGTTGGGGAAGTTCTCCTGGATAATATCCTGAAGTGTGTTTTCCAGCTTGTTTCCATTTTCCCCATCTCCTTCTGGTACTCCAATCAATTGTAGGTTCAGTCTTTTTATGAAATCCCATATTTCTTGGAGGCTTTGTTCATTCATTTTCATTCTTTTTTCTCTATTCTTGTCTGCATGTCTTATTTCAGTAAGGTGGTCTCCAAACTCTGATATCCTTTCTTCTGCTTGGTTGATTCGGCTGTTGATACTTGTGTATGCCTCACGAAGTTCTCGTGCTGTGTTTTTCAGATCCCTCAGGTCATTTATCTTCCTCTCTAAACTAGTTAGCAATTCCTCTAACCTTTTATCAAGGTTCTTGCCTTCTTTGCATTGGGTTAGAACATGCTCCTTCAGCTCATCATAGTTTTTTATTACCCATCTTCTGAAGTCTACTTCTGTCATCCATCTGATCCTCCGTCCAGTTCTACGCCCTTGATGGAAAGACATTGTGATCATTTGGAGAAGAGGCACTCTGGCCTTTTGAGTTTTTCGCATTTTTTCATTGATTCTTTCTCATCTTCATGAGTTTGTCTAGTTTCGGTCTTTGAGGCTGCTGATTCTTGGATGGAGTTTTTGTGGGGGCCTTTTTGTTGTTGTTGTTGATGCTGTTGTTGTCACTTTCTGCTTGTTTGTTTTTCTTTCAGTAGTCAGGTCCCTCTTCTATAGGGCTGCTGCCATTTGCCGGAGGTTCACTTCAGGCCTTATTAATCTGATTCGCTCCCGTGCCTGGAGATGTCACTCAAAGAGGCTGGAGAGCAGCAAAGATAGGTGCCTGCTCCTTCTTCTGGGACCTTTGACGGCGAGGGGCACCAACCTGAGGCCAGTAGGATTGCTCCTATATAGGGTGTCTGACAACCCCTGTTGGAGGGTCTCACCCAGTTGAATGGCACAGGGAGCAGGACCTATTTAACAAAGCATTTTGTCCCTTGGTGGAGAGGGTGTGTTTCGCTGGGGGGAAACCCGCTTGTCTGGGATGCCCGAATTCCTCAGAACTACCAGGAGGAGAGGCTAAATCTGCTGGTCCGCGGAGACTGCAGCCACCTCTCCCGTTAGGGCCTAAGGCCCAAGGAGATCCGGATTCTGTCCCTGAGCCTCTGGCTGGAGTTATCGGAGAGCCTGCAGGGAAGCCCCGCCCACTGAGGAAGAATGAGTCAGGGTTAGAGCTGAAGAGGCGCTCTGGCAGCAGACTTCCACAGCCAGTGTGTTGGGCTGTGGGGATAAGTCTTGGGACCAAGCCGTCCAGCCTCCCTGGCTCCAGCAGGGGAAAAGCGCAGCCTGGAGCTATAGAAATGGGTGCTGCCCTTCCTTGCCTACGGAGCTTAGCGTGTTAGGCAGTTGCCAGTCCCAGTGCTGGTGGCTGCCCCTCCCGCAAGGTGCTCAAAGGGCTTAGACAGCAGGCAGCCGCAGCTGCAGCTGGTGCTGGTTGTCCCTTCCCCCCACCCCCGGGAGTTGGGTAGGCTTAAGCAAATTCCAGCTAAGAGGCTGTAAGAATCTGCGTGTTCCGGAGTTGGGACATTAGGCCCTGGTGGTGTGGGTTTGTGAGTGGAATCTTCCAATCCGTGGGTTGCACAGTTCCGTGGAAAAAGTACAGTTTCCGCTGGCTAGGTAGTGCACTCACTCTCTGCCTCCCTTGGCTGGGGGAAGGGGGTTCCCCTTCCCTGTGTGGCTCTCAGGTGGACTGCCTGCACCACACTGCTCTTCCTTCTCTCAGTGAGTTACACCAGCCTTCTAGTCAATTTTGATGAGAGAACCTGGATACCTTGGTTGCCAGTGGAGGATTCACAAGCTTGTTATGGTTTTTTCTGATGGGATCCTCTGAATGCTGCTGCTTCTAGTCAGCCATCTTGGCCCTGCCCGCCTCCCTCCGCCTTTCATAAATTTTTATAGAGTGATACAAAGTTAATTTTAAGGAAGAAAATTTTCAGTGGCACTGTAAGAATTGCTGGGGATAGGGAGACCCTCTCTCCATTCCTTCTCCACAGGACCATTCCTTTCAGCCTATGAATGTGTCCCAAAATGTTCTCTTCAAGCCTTTCTCATCTTTATCTTTTCTTTCATGGTCAATCTGCTTCAAAACATAGTCTACACTCACCTTCTGGGTGCAGAGATGGACCTAGAGGCTCATTGAAGAAACTGGATTGGGCAGAGCTGCCACTGTTTCTGTCAAGGGCTTTGGTAAAACAAAACCACATTAAAGGGTTTGTCAGGTGGCAGTTAGTGGTAAATTGTTAACAGGAAGGCAAAAAATCCAGAATAGGCAGATAAACATTCACAAGTGTAGTCTGAATTATCTGTAAATAAGGCAAGGAATGAGAAGGGGGAAATCTACAACAATTTCCTGTCATGGGTATTCTTTTCAACGTTTTTCAGATTGCCTGCTGGAGGTGTTCACTTTTCTTAATGGATTGGTGCACTGCCTTGATTTTCAAAAATCTAGCTTGTACCAACATACTACTGACATTAAGGTATAACTTCTAACTGTCAAATCCAAAGGACATTTTTCAGTCTTGTGTTACTTCAAACTGTCCAATTATATTTGCCACTCTTGACCACTCATTTTTTATGGAAATATTTCTCTTGTCTTTGGTGACATGGTAACGCCTCCTTTTTCCTAGCTCACCTTTTTCCTACTTTTCTCAGGATTCCATCCCTTGTAGTTGTAGCCTGTGGGGGGTGGAATTTGGACAGGCCAAATTTTATTCAGGATCCCTGATAACATTGAAAATACACCTTTCACCCCATCTCTACTAAAAATACAAAAATTAGCTGGGCATGGTGGCACGCGCCTGTAATCCCAGCTATTCGGGAGGCTGAAGCAAGAGAATCATTTGAGCCCAGGAGGCGGAAGTTTCAGTGAGCTGAGATTGCACCACTGCACTCCAGCCTGGCGACAGAGCGAGACTCCATCTCAAAAAATAAATAAATAAATAAAATAAAATAAAATAAAATAAAATAAAATAAAATTTAGAAAAGATAAAAAAATACACCTTTCAAAACTGAATTCAATAGTTTCCAAGTTGTTATTTGTCTCCTATTATGTATACAGCACTGTAAGGAAATACACAACTTTTACTCTGCCATATTTTACTCCTTCACTGTAGCATAAATAATACACATATGTGTCCTCTGCCTCTTTCATAGTGAGCTTAACTTCTACTTATCTTTCAAAACCTTATATGACTTTTGTCATTTTTCATAGATTTTGGAGTTGTAGGGGACCTTAGAAATCATCTAGATTTAGTTCACCTTCACGTCTTTTCCAGAAAGTCATTTAGGAGTTATTTCTGCATTTATTCTGATAAGTGATTTTCTAGACTTGCTTAAACCTAATTCTTTCCAAGGCAGCCTGCTCAATATTTAGGCAATTATAAATGTTATGTTCGATTCACTGTAACTTCCATGAAACCTTGTACTGACCACCAAAGAAATATATAATATATTGATTATTTTCTCTAGGTGACAACTTTTCTAGGATTTGAAGATAACTGTTATATTCTTTAAAATTACGTTTTGTCAAGTTAAACATCTCATTTTCCTTAAATTTCCTAACAGGTCAGAGTTTCTAGACTTCTGACTATCCTTAATACTTTTCAGAAGGCCAATTTCCTGCATAAACTGGCTATAATACTCTAGTCATTGTCTGACCATACAAGAGTACACTATGACATTTCTCTTCCTTGATTTCAGATTCTATTAGCTTTATGAACAGTCAAACCACCCTCCTGGCCTCTGTGCCAGTTATCAATTTATTGCCTCTCTATTCTAAATCCAACTTTCATTGTCTGCTTTTGAAAAAAAAAGATTTTGTTTTATAGAGCAGTTTTAGGTTTACAGAAAAATTTAGGAAAGAGTACAGAGAGTTCTTATATATGTCCTCTCCCTTCCATAGATAGTTTTCTCATTATTACTATCATGCATTTATGTGTTACCTTGGTGCTATGGTTTGGATATGTTTATTTGTCCCCACGAAATCTCATATTGAAATTTAATCCTCAGTGTGGCAGCATTGGGAAGTGGGACCTAGTGGGAGGTGTTTGGGTCATGGGGGTAAATACCTCATGAACAGATTAGTGCCCTCCTTTGGGGGTGAGTGAGTTCTCACTCTATTAGTTCCCTCAAGAGCCTGTTTTTTTTTTTTTTTTTTTTTAATTAAAAATTTCCCCCTGCCCTTCATAAAGAAAGAGAACTGGTTGTTAAAAAAGTCTCACTCTATCACCCAGGCTGGAGTGCAGTGGCACGATCATGGCTCACTGCAGCCTCAACCTCTAGTGCTCAAGCGATCCTCCAACCTCAGCCTTGTAAGTAGCTGAAACTACAGGCACATGCCACCACACCCAGCCGATTTTTAAGTTTTTTTTTTTTTTTGGAGAGACAGGGTCTCCCTGTGTTTCCCAGGCTGCTCTTGAACTCCTAGGCTCAAGCACTCCTACTGCCTCAGCCTCTCAAAGTGCTGGGATTACAGGCGTGAGCCTGCCCAGTTCTATGGGTTTTGACAAATGCATATCATGTCATGTGTCCGCCATTGCAATATCATACAAAATAGTTTTACTGCCCTCAAAATTCCCTGTGTTCTGCTTATTTATCCCTCTCCTTCTTCCTTTTCCTGCTTGTACCCTGGACAACCACTGATCTTTTTCCTGTCTCTATGATTTTGCCTTTTTCAGAAAGGCACATAGTTAGAATCATACAGTGCTGGGGATAAGCCCCCAAATCTGGCCATAAACTGGCCCCAAAACTGGCCATAAACAAAATCTCTGCAGCACTGTGACATGTTCGTGATGGACATGATGCCCACACTGAAGGTTGTGGGTTTATCAGAATGAGGGCAAGGAACAGCTGGCCCACCCAGGGCAGAAAACCACTTAAAGGCGTTCCTGAACCACAAACAATAGCATCAGTGATCTGTGCCTTAAGGACATGTTCCTGCTGCAGATAACTAGCCAGAGCCCATCCCTTTGTTTCAGTCCACCCCTTTGTTTCCTGTAAGGAATACTTTTAGTTAATCTATAATCTATAGAAACAATGCTTATCACTGGCTTGCTGTCAATTAATATGTGGGTAAATCTCTGTTCGGGGCTTTCAGCTCTGAAGGCTGTGAGTCCCCTGTTTCCCACTCCACATGCTATATTTGTGTGTGTGTGTCTTTAATTCCTCTAGCACCACTGGGTCTCCATGACCAAGCTGGTCTCAGCAATACAGTGTGTAACCTTTTCAGACTGGCATGTTTTACTTAGTGATACGCATTAAAGTTCCTGAATATCTTTTTGTGGCTTAATGGCCCATTTCTTTTTATCACTGAAGAATATTTCATTATATGAATGTACCACAGTTCATTTATCCTGTCACCTATTAGAAGACATCTTACCACTTTTTTCTTTCATGGATCATGCTTTTGGTGTTGTATCTAAAAACTCACTGCCAACCCCTAGGTTACATAGATTTTCTCCTATATTATCTTCTAGGAGTTAACAGTTTTGCATTTTACTTTTAGGGTCATGATTCATTTTGAGTTAATTTTTGTGAAAGGTGTAAAGTCAGGGTGCAGATTCATTTTCTTGGCTATGGATGTTCAATTGTTCCAGCACTGTTTGTTGGAAAGCAATTCTTTCTCGGCTGAATTGCCTTTTCTCCTTTGTCAAAGATCAGTTGATTATTCTTGGATAGGTCTATTTCTGGGCCCTCTATTCTGACTTATTAATCTCTTTGTTCTTTCACTAACATCACACAATATTACTGTAGATTTATAGTAAGTCTTGAAGTCACATAATGTCAGTTCTCTGTTTTTTTCTTTTTCTTCAATATTATGCTGGCTCTACTTGGTCTTTTGCCTCTTCATATAAACGTTTAAATCAGTTTGCCAATAGCCATGAAGTAATTTTCTAGGATTTTAACTGTAATTTTGTTGACTCTATAGATCAGGGGTGTCCAATCTTTTGGCTTCCCTGGGCCACAATGGAAGAAGAATTGTCTTGGGCCACACATAAAATACACTAACACTAACGATAGCTGATGAGCTAAAAAAAAAATCGCAAACAAATCTCATAGTGTTTTAAGAAAGTTTACTAATTTGTGTTCAGCCGCATTCAAAGCTGAGTTGCTTGAAACAGGCCACGTGTTGGACAAGCTTGCTGTAGATCAAGTTGGGAACATCTTGACAATATTGAGTCTTGCTATCCATAAACGTGGAGTATGTCTCCATTTATTTAACTCTTCTTTTATATCTTTCATCAGTTTTGTAGTTTTCCTTATATAAATTTATAGGTATTTTGTTAGATTTATGCCTAAGTATATCATTTTTTGTTTTAATGTAAATGGTGTTGTATTTTTAATTTCAAATTCCAATTGTTCATTGTGGGTGTATAGGAAGGCAGTTTGGCTTTTGTATATTAACCTTGTATCCTGAATCTTGCCAAAATCACTTACTAGTTCCAGGAGTTATTTTGTTGTTTCTTTGGGGGTTTTCTACATAGACAATTGTGTTGTCTGAGAGCAAAGCAAGTTTTATTTCTTTTGTCCCAGTATGTATACCTCTTCTTATTGCATTAACTAGGACTTCCAGTATAATGTTGAATAGGAGTGGTGAGAAGGTATGCTGTTTTTTTGATATTGAAGTTGGAGCCTGTAAACATTTATTTTGCTAGTTGGCACAATGGCACAAGTTGGCACAAGTTAAGCCTTGTCAGTAGAGGGCACTGTAGGGATACTGCAAGGTGTAACAGAGGAAGGGGCTTCTCTTGCTGATTTTGGGGTGCTTTATTTCTTGCTATGATGGCATTGCTGCTAGTGATATATGAAAGACTCCATGATACTCATCATGCAGGGAGTTTCTCCAACACACTCGTGAGTGTGATTTGTTCACCATCCTGAACCACTGACTGTGAACCAGCTCTGCCTAAGGCATCCTAGTGATCCTCTCTGCCATCCAGTGGGTTACATTCAAACTTTCTCCAATGGGAGCAAAATCTCAGTTTTGGATAATCTCCCTCAGCCGTAGAGGGAATAGCTTCTCGCTACATTATTTGCTATTCCTGTATTCTTTTTTGTTTTTCCCTGAGATGGAGTCTTGCTCTGTCACCCAGGCTGGAGTGCAGTGGTGTGATCTCAGCTCACTGCAACCTCTGCCTCCCAGGTTCAAGCAATTTTCCTGCCTCAGCCTCCCAAGTAGCTGGGATTACAGGCACCCACCACCGCACTCAGCTAATTTTTGTATTTTTGATAGAGACGGGATTTCAACATGTTGGCCAGGATGGTCACAAACTATTCTTGTATTCTTTAGAGTTCTCTTTTACCCCTTTGGTGCTTAACCATCTTTTACTAGTTAACAATTTTTTATATTATATTTTCCCTGTTCAAAGTACTGGTTTGATTTCTGTCTCCTGACTGGAATGATACAACTTCTTTCACGTTTCTAGCTAATTTAAACCCTCAGTATGTTTTTGTTCCTCAACTGAATTGCTTTGATTGGATTTGAGGGGAGCAAGAATAGAGTGTAGGAAAGGGAGGCCTAGTCATGCTGGCAGGCATATTGGTTTTTGGCTGCGTGAGGGGCTCAGGTGTCTTGGCTGGCTAGGTTGGTGTGATGTGGGCAGGACTAACTGGCATGTGGAGCAAATGGGATCTGGCATTCTTAAGAACCCTTCCCTCAGGACCCTATATTAGAGATGTGGCTGAGACAGGAGGTTTGAGAGGTGGTGAGCTAGAAGTAATCAACCAGGAAGAGCCTTCTTAATTACTGTCCCAAAGAAAATGGAACTGATTAGTGAATCCAAATGGGGTTAGGGCCTCTGGTTAAATCCTGAGAAGCATCCGGGGAAGCTATGATATTCCATCTGCTCTGGCCTTTAAGCTGCTGGTTGCCTTGTTGATGGCCAGGAAAAGAGACGCTTCACAGCCCTGAGGGATTTTATCCTTCTGATGAGCAGACGAGCTATAGATACTTATATGATGTTGTTTAAACTTTATGATAAGACACAATATATTAGGAAATGGTTTGCATAAACTGTACATATCAATTGTTAATATAAATAACTTGCATTATGAGTTTGTTTTCCTTGGTGTGTACACTTGCTCATCCCTGGGGATGTGGATGAGCAAAGTGTTATGTTCCACAGCTTTGCTCCTGCTGGCAATGGCACAGGTGCAGAACTGTGGGCAGGATGAATC
This sequence comes from Mandrillus leucophaeus, assembly GCF_000951045.1. Lineage (NCBI taxonomy): Eukaryota > Metazoa > Chordata > Mammalia > Primates > Cercopithecidae > Mandrillus > Mandrillus leucophaeus. The sequence goes on along the minus strand of NW_012101305.1, from coordinate 939,457 downwards.
AAACGACGATTGCATCACTGCCGCCTGTGCTCAGCTCAGATTGCCGTCAGTGGAGGAAATAGAATTCATTAGTTTTCTTTCAGGGCACATGTAAACACGTGGGTTTCAAAGAATGTATAATGGCAGCAAGGAGAAACGGATAAGCTTAGCTTTTCCTTTCCCTGAGCAGCTTTGGCAAAACATGAACTGAGAGGCATTTGGAAGCACTATCTTTGTTAGTAGATATTTGAGAAGAAGGTATCACTATGGCAGAATGCTCTGTTGATAACTAATCACAATTTTAATTCTCTCCCAGGAAGATTGAGAAAATAATATTGATTTGTTAAAGAATCCAGAATGCTATAAATGCTCACAGAAAACATGACCAAATACTCCAACAACAATTTTAAAGAAGTCAGATAATAATAAAATACACAAAGATCACTTTCCTGACACACATGATTAGTTATCTAGTGTGATGAGCTCAAAGCCTCTGTTTTTCATATTTATTTTCCTTTTGGTATTGGTTGTGATAATGCCATTTGACACGTGGGGCTCTTGAGTGATGATAGAGCACTGCACTTGGAGAAAAATACAGGCTCTTTACAAAATATTAATTCCTCCAGGGTTCCTAAGATGAAGGGGGTGCAGGAGCAAGCTTAAGCCCAGTTCTAGCTTGTTATATCCCAAACTAGACTGATCTTGGAGATTCTGGTTGGAATTCTGTGATGAGACTCGGGAATCTGTGTTTTTAACAAGCACCCAAGTTACAAACTTGATTCTGCTAGTTTGGAAAACATCACTCGTGTGTATATTCAAAAGCGAAGTTTATTTTTAATGTACTCAGATTTCCTTCTTGTCCAGCTTGATTTAGGTTGACATGATTCATCTACATGAATGTGAATATATATACATAGGCTTGGGAATACAGGTCTCAGCATTTGGGAGAAAACATTAAAAAAAAAAAAAAACCTCCCTGTAATGAATAGAGCAGCTGAAAGGCAAACACCTGGCCTTTTATCTCCAATTATGCTGCTTGGGCTGGTAGAGTGCTTGGGATAAAATGTATTTACACCAAAAACAATCCTTCTTGCTCATTCCTGGTCTATACCTCTTTTCCTTCTTTAAAACATAGTGTTAATTGATTTTTTTTTCTAATTACAAAAATAATTCGTGGTCAATGCCACAAATCCCAAGGAAAAAACAAAACAAAGGTCTATAATTTCGCCACTTGGAAATAATCTTACTATATGTTTTCTGAAGATGCAGTGATATATGATTCTCGGGGTTTATAATTACAATACATCATGACCACTTAGTAAGAAAAAGGAATTGTAAGTTGAAACAAGAATGTTAAATGTGGCCAGGCACGGTGGCTCATGCCTGTAATCCCAGCACTTTGGGAGGCCAAGGCAGGAGGATTGCCTGAGGTCAGGAATTTGAGACCAGCCTGGTCAACATGGCGAAACCCTGTCTCTACTAAAAATACAAAAATTAACTGGGTGTAGTGGCAGGAATAGAACAGTATTGCCAGACCTTCTGACTGTTCAAAGGAAGCCAGAAAGCTGGATTTTAAAATTTGATTTTTAAATAGTTCAAATTTCAAATACTTGTGAGTCAATATTCTGAAGAATGAACATAAGCAAAGTTAGCTTGCAGACTACCGTTTCGCACCTTTCACACATGCCTAGAACTAAAGAAAGAAATATTAGATACAGATATAGATATGAATAGACATAGACATTAAAAGATATATATAGAGATACATATCTATATATCTCACATGTAGACACATAGTAGACAATTTCTATGTGGGAGAATTTTCAAACCAAGGCAAGAATAAAAAACCAGGACAATTTGCATCATCCAGCCTGTGTTCCTTTGATCATTTGGGCAGGGGCTGAGCTGAAGTGTCACTTGGTACTGATTATAAAGAGAAGCTCATTAGGCAAATTTATGATATTATCAAGACTATACGTGAATTCTTTCTAAAATTACTTGATACAAGAAACTTCTGAGTATACACTAATACACAAGGCAATTATGTATTAGCCAATATAAAAACTTCATTAAGACATATATTAGATTGTTGTTTTTGTTCTATGTCCAGAATGCCTCAGTATTCTGAATTGCTGCTGTTTCCCAAAAATAGCAACAATTCATGGCCAGGTGCAGTGGCTCATGCCTATAATCCCAGCACTTTGGGAGGCCGAGGCAGGTGGATCACTAGGTCAGGAGTTCGAGACCAGCCTGGCCAACATGGTGAAACCCCATCTCTACTAAAAATAGAAAAAAAAAAAATTAGCCGAGTGTGGTGGTACACACCTGTAGTCCCGGCTACTCGGGAGGCTGAGGCAGGAGAATCACTTGTACCTGGGATGCAGAGGTTGCAGTGATTTGAGATGGTTCCACTGCACTCCAACCTGGGTGACGGAGTGAGATTCTGTCTCAAAAAAACAAAAAACAAAACAAAAAAACAAAAATTAGCCAGGCGTGAGGGTGCACACCTGTAATCCCAGCTACTCAGGAGGCTGAGGCAGGAGAATCAGTTGAACTCAGGAGGCAGAGTTTGCAGTGAGCCAAGATAGCACCATTGGCACTCCAGCCTGGGCAACAGAGTGAAACTCTGTATCAAAAAAAAAAAAAAAAAAAAAAAAAAGAAAATAATTTCAAACTTCTTGCTAATTTACACAGACATCCTCAGGAATTATTTCAAAATGGAGACTACTAGCTAAATATGGTTTTACTACTTTCAATCTATACTTATTATGCTTGAAATACAAAATTGTTTAAGGTGACTTAGTCTTTGCTTCTGAAGATTAGAAAACTATAATTAAGTTTAATAAGAGATATCAGTATATCCATTCACTAGTTCTCTGATATGTAAGATATGACTATTCTTTTTCACATGACACATAAACTAGCTTCTACGAAATTCCAGAAAATGACTTTCAAAAATGTTTGAGCAATGATAACATCATTAATGTAATGATGTGCCTTCCATGTAATACATGCCTTCTCACAAGGTAAAATCTTTAAATAATAAAGTTATTTGAATGTTTAAGATATAGAGCATTTTAAAACATCTTATTTATTTATAGTTACATTTCAGGCAGCAAAACCTAATAGAAGTGAAATGGAATAATTCCACTTTGTATTATCTTTGCTGTGTGGGTATACAAATCTATGTAAAATTGAACAACAAACCAACCCTCAGAAAGATAAGGGTTCTTACTATTTCCTCATGAATGACTTTTTAAGACTAGGTCTTTGGATAATCAACTAGTGGCCTGAATAAGCCACCTAGCATATTATGTATGTACTAAAGCTGAAATAATACGTTCCTGAGTTTTAAAATACGTGCTTCTTGTGCCTTACAAATGCAGAAATAATAGTGGAGCGACTTGTGTTTCCTGAATCTAATTCCTGTACTATAGCTTTATAAATATTCTCTGGTGCTTACACATACAGCAGGAGAAGGAACTGCCTAAACAGAAACACTGAGCTGGGCAGTAGGATTTGCCAGGATGATCCAAGTATTTACATGCAGCTATCATCATGAAAAATGCCAGAACTCCTCTGAGTCACCTACCGTCTGGAATAATGAGTACTAGTGCCTTCTAATTCAGACACAGCTGTAAGAACACCAACAGGTGTCCTTTTATTTGTATCTATTGTTGCCTAATGAGGATAAAAATGATTATTGAGCATCTGCCAACCTGATAATATACTACAATTATCCTAACCATGTAACACCTATCAGCCCTTTAACAGGGGTGTAAGTGGAATACATCCAGGTAAAAGTAGCTTAAATCTCTCAGTAGTTTTAGGATATGTTTAATTATTTTGAGTTTCTTCTTAGAAATAACAAAAAGGGAAAAGTGTATTTTTCCTCTTTAGGCCAAACTTGGACATATTAAAATACATATTTGTTTGATTTGAAAAAAATTATTATTCTAAACCATTACCGTCTCATCGTGTTGATCCTGAAGATTAAAAATGGCTCAAAGTTTAAATGTTCCTTTGCCTAAGGTATTTCTAGTACAGTTTTATTCTCTGCTATTATATTTCTAAAAGTACTTACTACTGTAGATCTATTTTCCCATTTTTTTGTGGTAAAATACACATAAAATTTACCATCTTAACCACTTTTAAGTGTACAGTGGTATTAAATAGCTATAATATTGTGCAACCATCACCACTATTCACTACCTTAACACTTTTCATCTTCTAAGACTGAAACTCTATACCCATTAAGCAATGACTCCCCATTTCTTCCTCCCCCTGCCCCTTGGCACCATTCTACTGTCTGTCTATAATTTTGTCTACTCTAAGTACTTCATTAAGAGAATCACACAGTATTTTTGTTTTTGTGAATAGCTTATTTCATTTAGCATAATGTCCTCTAGGTTCATCCATGTGGTAGCATTATGTCAGAAATTCAGTCCTTTTAAGGCTGAATAATATTCCATTGTAGGTATTTTGCTTACCAATTCATCCAACAATGGGCACATGGATTGCTTCCAAGTTTTAGTCATCGCGAATAATGCTGCTATAAATATGGATGCACGAAATCTCTTTGAGACCCTGCTTTCAATTTATTTTGGTACATACACAAAAGTAGAACTGAGGGATCGTATGATAATACTATTTTTAATGTTTTGGGGAGCTGCCACCCTTTTTTACAAAGTGGTTGTACCATTTTACATTCCTAGAAACAACGCTCAAGGGTTATAATTTCTCCACATCCTCACCAACACTTGTTGTTTTCTGCTTTTTTAAAAATAGTAGCCAACCTAATGGGTGTGAGGCAATATCTCATCGAGTTTTGATTTGCATTTGCCTAATTGGTATTGTTGAGCATCTTTTCATGTGCTTAATGGCCACTTGGTATAGCTTCTTTGAAGAAATATCTATTCAAGTCCTTGCCCATTTTTGAATTGAGTAATTTGGGGTTTTTTGGTTGAGTTTTAGCAGTTCTCTGTATATTTTTGGATATTACTCCCTTATCAGATACATGATTTGAAAATATTTTCTCCTGTTCTGTGGGCTGCCTTTTTATGCTGTTGATATTATCTTTTGATGTACAAAATGTTTTCATTTCATGAAGCCCAATTTATCTATTTATTCTTTTGTTGCTTGTGCCTTTTGTATCATATCCAGAAAATGACTGCCAAATCCAGTGTCATAGAGCTTTTGCTCTATATTTTCTTCTAAGAGTTTTATGGTCTAGTTTCATGAAGCGAGGAGCACCCAGATATCATGCCACCACACAAGCCCACACCACAGTCTTCTCTGTGTTCTGACACTGAGGGGTCCTCCCCTGCTAGAGATTAGACCACAAGTCTCATCTCTGTACCCCTGGGCAGTGGGCTCATGTCCTGGGAAACCGGGACAAGGCCAATGGATTTCTCCTCTGGCCGTTCAGGCTCAGTCACTGGATATGGTAGGGAGGAAAGAACTGCTCCCAGGTCACCAACAAAATACTTAGGCAGGGCAATAGAATGTATGCTGTGGAGTTTCCCTGCGGAAACAGCCAGGCAGGCAATCTTGGGAAGAACTGGCAGGTATGAGACATATGATTCAGATGGACCTTAGTCCTGCAGCAATGGTGGTGGAGCCTGTCTATGGGGCATATGAGCGTGTCTGGGCCCTGATCACTTCTCAGCCCAGCAGACAGCAGTGTCTGCAGCTGCTTAGGGCAGGATAGAGAGCCTTAGGAGGTGGGAGCCCAGCATTGTGTTTTGCTGCAACTGTCCCGTACACTAAAACCTTTTGGGGTCCACGTGACTTCAGGCAGTGCCTCTGTGTGGTCTCCAGGTATCTCCCTCTGCCAGTGCAAAGGTCTGTGGTAGTCACGGAACCCTCCTGTAGCTAGGAACTCAGGTCCATGATGGGAATGTGGTACTGTGGTGTTCCTTCACTTACCCTTCCTTGGGTCCAGGTCTAGGTCTGGTGGCTGGTCCTGGTGCCCAGCAGCAGCTCTGAGCAGGCAGCCTCTCTTTAACCATGGTATCTTCCATTGCCTCTTTGTTGAATTTCAGTGCTTTCTCACAAAAGATCTGTTTGAAGTGTGAAGATTTAGTTGATATTTTGGTTCCTCTGCATGGAAGAGGCACAACCTAGCTATATCTAGCCAGCTATCTTGAATTCTAGATAAGTTTAGAATGTAGCTTCAGAAAACTCGTTCATTGGCCTTTAATATTAATTATGATAGAGTATCTCTATTTTATGAAATTAACCCAAAAGTCTATAAATTGTAAATAATATTGGGAATGACCAATGGTTAACTAGAATTAAACTGTTAGTGTATAATTTATAGGCTTATCCTTTCATTATTAATTAACTTAACATGGTCATCTTCTTTGCCCCATAGTTTATAAAGTAGACAATATAAAAGTCTTTCTTAATGTTACATGTTCACATATTATGCTATGTGAAATAAGCCTGTCACAAAAAGAAAAAATGTATGATTCGACTTATATGAAGTATATAAAGTCGTCAAATTCATACAAACAGAATAGAATGGTGGCTACCAGGGGCTGGAAATGGGGGAAACAAGGAATTATTGTTTAATAAGTATAGATTTCAGATTTGAAAGATGAAAAAGTTCCAGAGATCTCTTTCATAAAAATGTGAATATTTTTAACACTACTGTACTGTACACTTAAAAATGCTTAAGATGGTTAAAACATAGTTACAAGCTCATCACATCAAGAAAATAATCGTATCATACTAATCTTTTAGGAAGATAATTAGTCTATCTAATGATATTCCAATAAGCAAAATTATCAGAATAATGTTACCAAAAAATACTGTTTTAAGTTACAGTGAAGTATAATTTTAAAGGAATAGGATGTCAATACTGTATTAGTCCGTTCCTGCATTGCTATGAAAAACTACCTGAGACTGGGTAATTCATGAAGAAAAGAGGTTTAATTGACTCACAGTTCTGCAGGCTGTACAGGAGGCATGGCTGGGGAGGCCTCGGGAAACTTACAATTATGGCGGAAGGTGAAGGGGAAGCAGGTACATCTTCATGTGGGAGAGTGGGATGGGGGAGAGTTATACACTTTCTTTTTCTTTTTCTTTGAGACGGAGTCTCCCTCACTCTGTCACCCAGGCTGGAGTGCAGTGGCACAGTCTCAGCTCACTGCAACCTTCACCTCCTGGGTTCAAGTGATTCTCCCTCCTCAGCCTCCCGAGTAGCTGGGATTACAGGCATCCACTGTCATGCCTGGCTAATCTTTGTATATTTGTAATGAGAACTCTATCAACGAGACAGCACTAGGGGGACGGTGCTAAACTGTTAGAAATCACCCCCATGATTAAATCACGTCCCACCAGGCCCCTTCTCCAACATTAGGGATTACAATTCAACATGAGATTTGGGTGGGGACACAGAGCCAAACCATATCAAATACCTTCTATTATTTTCACACTCCCAAAGACAACTGGTAAGATGAAGTCACTTTCTCAAAGACTATGTATTATAGTTCAACCAATTACATTTCCCGCTTGAAAATACATGTTAAAGGCACAGTGATAAATAAGGCAGGGAAATTATTTCCAGCCAATGTTTACAGGGGCTGCAAACAAGCATCTAGGAATAGAGCAATACTGCCTGAATTACCTGCTTTATCTTTGTACTAAGTGATAGCCAGAAAGCCTATAAGAACTAGTGCCTAATTCATAAGTAAATAATTCAATTGATGTAAAAGCTCTTTGAAGGTATATAAAAAATTAGTATTATTAAAAGGCTGCTATAAAATGCTAATCCCATTATAGGAAAAACTTACTACTATTATTCATTTTTGACAAATTAATGCATTTCTGGGAAACTGTAATAGCTTTTGTATTGGTCTTAGATCCCTATTTTCTACTCCTTTGACTTCTACTAGGTCCCAATGACCAGGGTAAGAAAAGGTGTAAAAGGTTTTAGAATATTGGAAGGAGATTTTCTATGAGAAGTATAGTGATTCTGATGTGAGATGAAACTTCTCTATCACAGGAATGGCAATACAGTGAGGTAATTGTAACCATCTAAACTAGAATTCATTTACATTACATAACTGCTAAAAACTATAAAGATCAAAAAGAAGAAAATAGAAAACCACAAAAGTCCCATGCTCTCATTACTAGAAGACAAAAAAATACTTTGAAAATAGATCCAGAATGATCAATTCCAAAATATATTGAAGTAAAATTAATACAGATTTTTTAAACTAAAGAAAATTTAGCATTTCTTCTAGGCAAAAATCAACTTACAATGATTTCTTATTGAAAACCAAACCAAACCAAACTAAAGACTTGGTAACACATTCTTTTGTTATGGTTGTAGGGAAAAAGACCCTCTCATTTTCCCAAGGCTAAGATCCTTTCAGTTTTTTCCATGTCAACTCTGATGTCACCTCCTCGGGGTGGCTTTCCTTGACTACCCAATCCAAAGAATCTGAAGATGTGTTGTTAATTTCTTTACTTATTATTTCTTGCCCCTATCCCAGACAGTAAGCTCATTGGAGACAGGGGCCTTATCAGTCTCGTTAGATACTGCATTCCCATAATAAATGCTTAACAACTCTGCGATGAATGATAGATATCTAAAGGTTAAAAAAAAAATCTCTTTAGAGAAAAAAATACGTATCTAATATATGACAACTTCAGAAGAGCATACAATATTTATACATTCTAAACATATAGATTCTCTTGAAATTCGAAGGGCAGTTTGATATACATCAGCATTTCTTAAGATATGAAAATGTGGCAGGAGTGAACTTCTAGTTTTTATACTGTTACCATTAACATTTTTTTTTCGGAGGCAGAGTCTCACTTTATCCCTCAGGGCTGGAGTGCAGTGGTGCGATCTTGACTCACTGCAACCTCCGCCTCCCAGGTTCAAGAGATTCTCCTGCCTTAGCCTCCCGAGCAACTGGGATTACAGGTGTGCACCCCCACGTCCGGCTAATTTTTGTATTTTTAGTAGAGATGGGGTTTCATCATGTTGGTCAGGCTGGCCTCGAGCTCCTGACCTCAGGTGATCTGCCCACCTCGGCCTCCCAAAGTGCTGGGATTACAGGCATGAGCCA
>NW_012101305.1:892076-929276 GCF_000951045.1 Mandrillus leucophaeus | reverse complement strand
GTGGCATCATCTCGGCTCACTGCGTCAAAAAAAAAAAAAAAAAAAAAAAGGAATTCACCTATAGTCTTGATAATATCGTACATTTGCCTAATGAGCGTCTCTTTTTATAATCAGTACCAAGTGACACTTCAGCTCAGCCCCTGCCCAAATGATCAAAGGAATACAGGCTGGATGATGCAAATTGTCCTGGTTTTTTATTCTTGTCTTGGTTTGAAAATTCTCCCATATATAAATTGTCTACTATGTGTCTACCTGTGAGATATATAGAGATGTATCTCTCTCTATATATATATCTTTTTAATGCCTATATCTATGTCTATTCATATCTAATCTTTCTCTCTCTTTAGTTCTGGGCATGCGTGAAAGTTGCAGAATGATAGTCTGTAGGCTAACTGTGCTTATGTTTGTTCTTCAGACTATCAACTCATACAGTATTTGAAATTTGAACTACTTAAAAAATCAAATTTTAAAATCCAGCTTTCTGGCTTCCCTTGAACAGTCAGAAGGTCTGGCAGTACTGTTCTATTCCATGTCCAACAAATCAGGTAGAACTGCAGGAAGGCTACTCCTGTGATATGGGCCTTGTGCCCTGACATTCCCCACAGTCTCCATCACTTCCTATTGCTTCCTGACGTACAGGCCTGGGATCAGTTGTCATTTATCATCTAGTATCGGGCCTGAGTTTGAAATCCTTGATGTAAGTCCTTATAAGGATTTTGGTTTTAACATTAAGGTCAATGAGGATGGTTTTAAGCACGGGAGTGACATGGTATGAAGTCATGGAAATTTGACTGGCTTATTCAGGGGATATTATTCTGCTCCTGTAAAAATAACGTGCTCATTGGCACACAGTTACTTCTTTCAAGCTAGAAGTAGTGGTTATTTGCTGTCTGGCAGGTCTGTAATTCTCCCCCTTCACTTTTTGGCCAGAAAAGAATCCCACTGTTTCTAATTTCCCTCAATCAGACTATTTTGTGTATTTGTCTACTGAGTGTGATTTTTTCTGCCACCTGGAGCTGCATCACATTGTGGAAAACTGGGCTGTTGGACTCATGTGGCTGTGTAAACACCAGAGGTTGGTGCACGGAACCCCTCAGATTGCCAAAATATGAATTGGATGATGATACTGTTCCCAACATCTTCCTCACTATTCTGCCGCATGGCCTAGCTTTTTTAGATCCAGCTATTAAACATTGAGGTGACAAAAATAAAATTAATATGACAGAATGACAGCCTCACTTTTGGTAGAACTAAATGATGCAAATGCCCTTAATTAGATTCAATTCCATATGCCTAAAGAGTAAACTCTTCTTCTAAAAGATAGAATACTAATGTCTTGCATTGATAAAGGGCCTTTCCTCTGGGAGTTTTCTCACAGGGTTTGCAGACCAATATGGCACAGTAAAAGCAAAGCAAAGACAACATCAACCACAAATGGAATGCAACAACTGCTTAATGGTCTATGACAAGACAGTAGACCAGGAGCTATAAAAAGCTGTTAAAAACATTGTTAATATTTTTCTAGAATAGAAAGTGTTATTTGATACAAAAATTAAATTTTAACAAAAATAATTTCCTGGAGCCTAAGAGCTAGCTGTTTTAAACTCTGAGGACAGAACAAGTAGTCTTCCAACGTGTCAGGATATATTTATACTTGATCTTTAAAGGTGATTAGAGAGTTTATCTCAATGTCTTTAAAGAATGGCTAGGGGGAAGGGGAACACTAAAATGTATCTAATTCCTCAACATGCCAATCCTTACAATGATACTGTGAGGTATATATTATTAGGGACATTATAGAGATGAGAAAATTGAAGCTCAGAGAAGATGAGGAATTTACCAAAGATAACTCAGTTACTGGTGAAACTAGAATTCAAATTAGGTCTGTCTGTTTGATTTCAAGCCCATATTTTTTTTCCTGCTCTGCCATATTACTGTTCACAGAAGCTTTTGACACTTCTTGTATTCAAAAATAGACACTCTGTTTTCTATGTAACAGGTCTTTTGTCTGCCCCATAAAAAATTAGATTTAATTTCATGGAAACATATGAAAGAGCTGGTCCTGTCACATCTCCATCTGCTTCCTAAACTAACACTGACTTGTGTCCCCCCAGATGCTGCACATGTGGTTTCTGGCTTCTCCTTACTGCAGGGTAAGTTCCTTGCCTTACCAAGGGCACTTTTCCTAAGCTATTCAAGTGTTTGTTAATGTGGCTTGTTGACTTGGAGTGTGACTTACAGTTCCAACATTGTTCTTATCATTCTTGCAGAGGCTCTAGGGTTCTAATAGGCAAACTGTTCCTTGCCTCCCTATCCCAGGGTTTTTGGCTACTGTCTACTGCTTATCTTCCATGAGGAGTATTAAGTTAGTTAGTAACCTTTTCTTGCCACCCCACCCTCTCCCAGAATGTATATTCTAAAGTAATTTACTTTTACCCTTATAAGGCAACCAACAAGCTTATTCTGCTTTTCCTACCATCTCCCCTTCTTCCTTCAAATTTGATAGCTATATCACCAAAGCATATAATCATTACATGCTATCCTGTCACCTTTGTTCCATGTAAAGGAGAAAATGTTTTAAAATCCAATATCTTTGCATATTAAATTGAATGTTTTCCTTTTCTGGTACTCATGTTTAAGTGAAGTAAATGTACCTGTACTTTTGCAAGGAGTTGCCTGAGAGTTCAACCAGAATGGTTGCCCAGGCTTCAAAGCTCTTGGGCTCCCCCTTCTATTGTTACTTTGAAATATTTAAAGAACATGGTAGAACTAAATGATGTAGCTTGGTGCAGCTGTTTCTTCATTTATTCTAAAAATTTCCTTTATTGTCTTCCCCTGCTTCCACCCCCTTCAATATGGATGGTACTATCTCTTTCTTTTTCTTTTTTCCCCCTTTTTATAAACCCTAGAGTTCCTACCTTGGGGTATGTCCTCAGTGCAGAGTTCTTTACTTTCTCAGAGAGCCTCTGGGACCAGGCTGTCCAGCAACTGAAATCTCCCTGCAGCCCTCCTGCACTCACCTCAGGTTGGGGGCTGAGAAGTCACCTCCTGTTTCAACTGTTTTTCTCGGATTGGGTCAGTGAGCTTTCCATTCCCATCAAGGACTCCTCCTCTTCATGGTGATGACTTGTTGGTAATTTCTGAGTTCCTTAGCTCTTACGACCATCAAAAATCTCTGTCTTCCCTTCTTTTTCCCAGAGCTCCCACATTCTCCTTACATCCATCTTGTATTCTGGATTCGTGAGGGATTCATTTGTCACTTTGTTTGTCAATGGTATTGTCTTTGAATTAATTTTTATTTGTTTTCATATACTACCCTAGTTCCCTTTTCTACTTTTGAGAGGAGCTTAGGGAGATTAAAACTCTACTCTCTTTCCCACACCTTGCTAAAGGATGCTAACTTATTTATTTGTCTCCCTCCTTCTGCCCTTACCCCCGCAGTCTGTTTTTAACCCTGAACGAGCCTGCTAAAACTAAGTTAGACCATCTTTGCTGAAAACTCTTCAATGACTTTCAGCAGGAATCAGAGAAAAGCCTGGATTCCTATGGGCTCAATAAGGTCTCCATATGCTGGTCCTTCATTACCTCTCTTACTTCCTCTCCTACTATTCTTTCCCTTGCTCACTCTGCCTCTTCATTCTTTTACCAAAAATCTGGCATGTTTCAAACTTGGGGATTTAGTATTTGCTGTTACCTCCGTCTTGAATGATCTTCCCTAAGATAGCCAATTGGTCCACTTCCTCAGTTGCTTCTGGCCTTTTTTCAAGTGTTACCTTCTCTTTGAAGCCTTCTGTGCCCATCTTATCTGAAATGGCACACTCCATGCTATTTGCTAGGCCCTTCTCTGTTGACTGTTTCCTCCATAGTACCTATCACTTTCTAACCTACTATACATTTTACTTATTATTTTGTTCATGGCCTGTCTCCTCACTAGACAAAGATTAATGTCTATTTGGTTTATCGCTGTATTTCCAGCCTTAAGAAAAAATTTCGACCCATAGTAGGTACATAATAAACATCAGTCGGATGCATTAATAAGGGCAGGAAAATATGGAAATTGTGGTATAAAACTTAAGAATGAGGAGTAGTTATACCTGGCTAGGCACAGGAGATGGGGATAAGAAAAGAGCTGACTTTGAACTAGTTCTTGAAGAATGAGCAGGATTTAAACAGATTTAGCAGGATTTAAACAGGTTTGTGTGCTGCTGTGATTTCACAGAGGTCTGCATTTATTTCAGACAGGTGTGTGACATGTTGAAGGGGGGAAATGACAGGGTGATAAGGTACATGAAGTTGTTAAAGTGATGCCTGGTTTGAGTGTTAATGATTTGGAAGGTGATGGGTCTACGTGTGTTGAAGGGAGATGTTAAGTTTGGATTGGGTTTTGAACCTTTAGGGGTTCTTGGTTGCTAGAAACATAAACCAGATCAGGCCATCATAAGAAAAAAGGAAACTTTGCTGCAAGGACTGGGGCTCACAAAATTGATGGTAGGTTGTAGAATTAAAAGCTGGCCAACAGAAACTACTGCAAAAGTTATGCAACAGGAATAATCTGTTACCTGCTCCCCATGGACTGAGTATTAATCCTCAATGTTTTTCAATATATTAATCCATCTTCCTGCCAGTGGAGATTTGGGTTGTTTTCAGACTTTTGCAATTACAAACAGTGCTGTTATATATGAATGTTTTCTGGTATAGATGTATAAGCTTTTCTGTGGGGTAAAATTGCCAGTTCATAAGATATGTCCATATTCAACTCTATTAAGATGATGCCAAACTGTTTTCAGTTTTATGCCAGACTATATAAATATTACTTTGTTCCACATCCTTACCCACACTTCTGTTTTTTTCTAAGTATATCTTAAAATTTGCGTATGGTAAAATGTACTCTTATAAACTATTACAGTGGTATGGATTTTTAAAAATGCATACAGGCTTGTATCTACTACCACAATCAGGATACAGAACAGTTTAATCACCCTTGAATATTTCCTCTGCTGCCCTTTGTAGTCAATTTCTCCTTCATCCCCAGGTTCTGACAGTCATGGATCTATTCCTATCTCTATCCCTATCATTTTGCCTTTTCCAGAGTGTTATATAAATGTAATTCTGGGCCTGGTTTCTTGTATTCAACAAAGTGCATTTGAGATTCATTCATTTGTTGCATGTATTAGTAGTTCATTCTTTTTTTTTAATTGTTGAGTACTATTCCATTGTATAGATGTACCGCAGTTTGTTTACTCATTTCCTAGGTGAAGATCATTTGGGTTGTTTCCATTTTGGCAATTATGAATAAAGCCACTATTAATATTTGTGTACAGATTTTTGTATAAACAATTTTCATTTCTCTTGCATAAATATCTAAAAGTGGAATTGCTGAGTCATATGGTAACTATGTTTAACTTTATAAGAAACTGCCATTCTGCTTTCCAGAGCAGATGTGTGACACTTATACACACAGTAATAAGAGCTCTAGTTGCTCTGTATCCTTGACTGCATTGGGTATTGTCATTTAAAAAAGTCATTCTAATAGGCATATAGTGGCATATCATTGTTTTAATTTGCATTTCCCTAATGACAAATGATGTTCATCATCTTTAAAACAATTTTTTAAATTTCCATAGGTTATTTGGGAACAGGTGTTGTTTGGTTACGTAAGTTCTCTAGTGGTGATTTGTGAGATTTTGGTGCACCCATCGCCTGAGCAATATACACTGCACCCTATTTGTAGTCTTTTATCCCTCACCCCCTTCCCATCCTTTCCCCTGATTCCCCAAAATTCATTGTGTCATTCTTATGCCTTTGCATCCTCACAGCTTAACTTCCACTTATGAATGAGAGGATACGATGTTTGGTTTTCCATTTCTGAGTTATTTCACTTAGAATAGTAGTCTCCAATCTCATCCAGGTCACTGCAAATGCTGTTAATTCATTCCTTTTTATGACTGAGTCGTATTCCAACATATATATATATATATCTCACAGTTTCTTTATCCACTCATTGATTGATGGGCATTTGGGTTGGTTCCACGTTTTTGCAGTTGTGAATTGTGCTGCTATAAACATGCATGTGCAAGTATCTTGTTCGTATAATGACTTCTTTTCCTCTGGTTAGATACCCAGTAGTGAGATTGCTGGATCAAATGCTAGTTCTGCTTTTGGTTCTTTAAGGAGTCTTCACACTGTTTTCCATAGTGGTTGTACTAGTTTACATTCCCACCAGCAATGTAGAAGTGTTCCTTGTTCACCGCATCCATGCCAACATCTACGATTTTTGGACTTTTTGATTGTGGCCATTCTTGCAGGAGTAAGGTGGCATCACATTGTGGTTTTGATTTGCATTTCCCTGATCATTAGTGATTTTGAGCATTTTTTCATGTTTGTTGGCCATTAGTATATCTTCTTTTGAGAATTGTTGATTCAGGTCCTTAGCCCACTTCTTGATGAGATTATTTGTTTTTTTTTCTTGCTAATTTGTTTGCATTTGTTGTAGATTCTGGATATTAGTCCTTTGTCAGATGTATAGATTGTGAAGACTTTTTCCTTCTCTGTAGGTTGTCTGTTTACTCTGCTGACTGTTCCTTTTGCTGTGTACAAGTTTTTTAGTTTAATTAAGTCCCAGCAATTTATCTTTGTTTTTATTGCATTTGCTTTTGGGTTCTTGGTCAATAAATCCTTGCCTAAGCCAATGTCTAGAAGAGTTATTCCAACGTTATCTTCTAGAATTTCTGTAGTTTCAGGTGTTACATTTAAGTCCTTGATCTATCTTGAGTTGATTTTTGTATAAGGTGAGAAATGAAGATCCAGTTTCATTCTCCTACATGTGGTTAGCCAAGTATCCCGGCACCATTTGTTGAAAAGGGTGTCCTGGCCGGGTGTGGTGACTCATGCCTGTAATCCCAGCACTTTGGGAGGCTGAGGCGGGCGGATCATGATGTCAGGAGTTCGAGACCAGCCTGGCCAACGTCGTGAAACCACATCTTTACTAAAAATACAAAAAATTAGCTGGGCGTGGTGGCAGGCACCTGTAATCCCAGTTACCCAGGAGGCTGAGGCAGGAGAATTGCTTGAATCTGGGAGGTGGAGGTTGCAGTGAGCCGAGGTTGCACCACTGCACTCCAGCCTGGGTGACAGAGCAAGACATTGTCTCAAAAAAAAAAAAAAAAAAAAAAGATAGAAAAGGGTGTCCTTTCCCCACTTTATGTTTTTGTTTGCTTTGTCAAGGATCAGTTGGCTATAAGTATTTGAGTTTATTTCTGGGTTCTCTATTCTTTTCCATTGGTCTATATGCCTGTTTTCTGTACCAGTACCATGATGTTTTGGTGACTATGGCCTTATAGTATAGTTTGAAATCAGGTAATGTGATGCCTCCAGATTTGTTCTTTTTGCTTAGTCTCGCTTTGGCTATGTGGGCTCTTTTTTGATTCCATATGAATTTTAGATTTTGTTTTAAATTCTGAGAAGAATGATGATGTTAGTTTGATGGAAATTGCACTGAATGTGTAGATAGCTTTTGGCAGTATGGTCATTGTCACAATATTGACTCTACCCATCCATGGGATGGTGATGGGTTCTATCAATGGAGAGAATCAATGGCATGGGATGTGTTTCCGTTTGTTTGTGTCGTCTATGATTTCTTTCAGCAGTGTTTTGTAGTTTTCCTTCTAGAGGTCTTTCACCTCCTTGTTTAGATATATTCCTAAGTATTTTATTTTTTATTTTTTGCAGCTATTTTAAAAGGGGTTGAGTTCTTGATTTAATTCTCTGCTTGATCGTTGTTGGTGTATAGAAGAGCTACTGATTTGTGTATGTTAATCTCGTATCTGGAAACTTTGCTGAATTCTTTTATCAGTTCTAGGAGCTTTCTTGAGGAGTCTTTGGGATTTTCTAGGTAAACAGTCACATCATCAGTAAACAGTGACAGTTTGACTTCCTCTTTACTGATTTGGATGCCCTTTATTTCTTTCTCTTGTCTGATTGCTCTGGCTAGGACTTCCAGTACTATATTGAATAGGAGTGGTGAGAGTGGGCATCTTTGTCTTTTTCTAGTTCTCAGAGGGAATGCTTTCAACTTTTCCCCATGCAGTATTATGTTGGCTGTGGGTTTGTCATAGATGGCTTTTACTATATTGGGGTATATCCCTTGTACGCTGGTTGTGCTGAGGGTTTTAATCATAAAGAGATGCTGGATTTTGTCGAATGATTTTTCAGCACCTATTGAGATGATCGTGTGATTTTTGTTTTAAATTCTGTTTATGTGGTATATCACATTTATTGACTTGCATATGTTAAGCCATCCCTGTATCCCTGGTATGAAAGCCACTTGATCATTGTGAATTATCTTTTTGATATGTTGTTGGATTCGGTTAGCTAGTATTTTGTTAAGGATTTTAGCATCTAAGTTCATCAGGGATATTGGTCTATAGTTTTCTTTTTTGGTTATATCCTTTCTTGGTTTTGGTATTAGGGTGATGCTGGCTTCATAGAATGAATTAGGGAAGGTTCCCTCTTTCTCTATCTTGTGGAATAGTGTCAATAGGATTAGTACCAATTCTTATTTGAATGTCTGGTAGAATTCTGCTGTGAATTTGTCTGGTTCTGGATTTTTTTTGTTGGTAATTTTGTAATTACCATCTCAATCTCATGGCTTGTTATTGGTCTGTTAAGGGTATCTAATTCTTCCTGATTTAAGCTAGGAGGATTGTATCTTTCCAGTTATTTATCCATCTCTTCTAGGTTTTCTAGTTTATGTGCACGAAGGTGTTCATAGTAGCCTTGAATGATCTTTTGTATTTCTGTGGTGTCAGTTGTAATATCTCCCATTTCATTTCTTATAGAGCTCATTTGGATTTTCTCTCTTCTTTTGTTGGTTAATCTTGCTAATGGTCTATCAATTTTATTATCTTTTCAAAGAACCAGCTTTTTGTTTCATTTATCTTTTGTGTTCCTCTTTTTTTGTTTGTTTCAATTTCATTTAGTTCTGATGTTGGTTATTTCCTTTCTTCTGCTGGGTTTGGGTTTGGTTTGTTTGTGTTTCTCTAGTTCCCTGAGGTATGACCTTAGATTGTCTGTGCTCTTTCAGACTTTTCAATGTAGGCATTTAGGACAATTAACTTTCCTCTTAACACCACCTTTGCTTTTTCCCAGAGGTTTTGATAGGTTGTGTCACTGTTGTTCAATTTGAAGAATTTTTAAATTTCCATCTTGATTTCATTTTTGACCCAATGCTCATTCAGGAGTAGGTTATTTAATTTCCATTTATTTGATGGTTTTGAAAGTTCCTTTTGGAGTTGATTTCCAGTTTTATTCCACTGTGGTCTGAGTAAGTGCTTAATATATTTTCAATTTTTAAAAAAATTTATTGAGACTAGTTTTGTGGCCTATCATATGGTCTCTCTTAGGGAAAGTTCCATGCACTCTTGGATGTATATTCTGCGGTTGTTGGATGGAATGTTCTGTATATATCTGTTAAGTCCATTTGTTTCAGGGTATAGTTTAAATCCATTGTTTCCTTGTTGACTTGCTGTCTTGATGACCTGTCTAGTGCTGTCAGTGGAGTATTGAAGTCCCCCACTATTGTTGTGTTGCTGTCTATCTCATTTCTTAGGTCTATTAGTCATTGTTTGATAAATTTGGGAACTCCAGTGTTAGGTACATATATGTTTAGGATTGTGATATTTTCCTGCTAGACAAGGCCTTTTATCATTATGTGATGTTCCTCTTTGTCTTTTTAAATTGCTATTGCTTTAAAGTTTGTTTTTTTCTGATATAAGAATAGCTACTCCTGCTCGCTTTTGATGTCCATTTGCCTGAAATGTCTTTTTCCACCCCTTTACGTTAAGTTTGTATGAGTCCTTATGTGTTAGGTGAGTCTCTTGAAGGCAGCAGATAGTTGGTTGGTGAATTCTTATCCATTCTTCAATTCTGTATCTTTTAAGTGGAGCATTTAGGCCATTTACATTCAATGTTAGTATTGAGATGTGAGGTACCATTCCATTCATTGTGCTGTTTGTTGCCCGTATATCTTAGTTTCTTGTTTTTGTCTTTTAAATTGTATTTTTTTGTTTTATAGGTCCTGTGAGACTTATGCTTTAAAGAGGTTCTGTTTTGATGTGTTTCCAGGATTTATTTCAAGATTTAGAGCTCCTTTTAGCAGTTCTTGTAGTGGTGGGTTGGTAGTGGCAAATTCTCTCAGCATTTGTTTGTCTAAAAAAGACTGTATCTTTCTTTCTTATATGAAGCTTAGTTTCACTGGATACAAAATTCTTGACTGATAATGGTTTTGTTTGAAGAGGCTGAAGATAGGGCCTGAATCCCTTCTAGCTTGTAGGGTTTCTGCCGAGAAATCTGCTGTTAATCTGATAGGTTTTCCTCTGTACGTTGCCTGGTGCTCTTGTCTCACAGCTCTTGAAATTCTTTCCTTTGTCTTAACTTTAGATAACCTGATGACAATGTGCCTATAGGCGATGATCTTTTTGTGATGAATTTCCCAGGTGTTCTTTTTGCTTCTCGTATTTGGATGTCTAGGTCTCTGGCAAGGCCAGGGAAATTTTCCTCGATTATTCCTCCAAATATGTTTTCCAAACATTCAGATTTTTCTCCTTCCTCAGAAACCCCAATTATTCTTAGGTTTGGTCATTTAACATAATCCTGGACTTCTTGGAGGCTTTGTTCATATTTTCTTATTTTTTTTTCTTTGACTTTGTTGGATTGGGTTAATTCAAATATTTCGTCTTTGTGCTCTGAATTTCTTTCTTCCACTTGTTCAGTTCTATTGCTGAGACTTTCCAGAGCATTTTGCATTTATGTAAGTGTGTGCATTGTTTCCTGAAATGTTGATTGCTTTTTTATTTAAGCTATCTATTTCCTTGAATATTTCTTCCTTCACTTCTTGTATCATTTTTTGTATTTCCCTACATTGGGCTTCACCTTTCTCTGGTGCCTCTCTGATTAGCTTAACAACTAACCTCCTGAATTCTTTTTCAGGTAAATCAGGGGTTTCTTCTTGGTTTGGGTCCATCGCTGGTGAGCTAGTGTGATTTTTTGGGAGGGTGTTAAAAAACCTTGTTTTGTCATATTACCAGAGTTGGTTTTCTGGTTCCTTCTCATTTGGGTAGGCTCTGTCAGAAGGAAGGTCTAGGACCCAAGGCTATTGTTCAGATTCTTTTGTTCCATGGTGTGTTCCCTTGATGTAGTACTTTCTCCCTTTTCCTATGGATGTGGCTTCCTGCGAGCCAAGCTGTATGATTGTTATCTCTCTTCTGGATCTAGCCACTGAGCAAGTCTACCAGGCTCTGGGCCAGTAGTGGGGATTGTCTGCACAGAGTCCTGTGATGTGAACTGTCTGTGGGTCTCTCAGCTGTGGATACCAGCACAGTATTTGGGGTGTCTCCCAGGTCCTGCAGGAGCAATCTGCTTCCTTCATGGGAACTGCGGGTCTTCTCCTCAGCATGTTTTCATATGCTTATTTGCCATTCACACTTCTTCTCAGGCAAAGAGTTCTTAGATTTGACCATAAAAGAAAAAAAAATTGGTAAATTGGGCTATATAAAAATTAGTAAATGTTTAGGTAGATATGAGAGGTGTATAATAGAGTGAGAAAATTTAGATTGTAGTATCTACATCTATTAAATATTTTGGTGGCAACAGATGTTACCAGAAGGAATCTGCCTTTTCTTAGGACAGCAAAACATTAGACTGGAGAAGTAGGTAAGAAAAAGGAATGTTAGGGGAAACTGAGGGATGTAACAGTTTGAAGGACAGGAAAATGTAGATAGAGAAGGTAGTTACAAAGGTGGCATCAATGAGCTGGAGCAGAGTTCCAAGTGATGCCATTGCCTGTGAAATAGCCATGCTTGGTAGTAAATGCAGGGAAAGGAAGATGTTTTTAAAAATCGATACATCGTATCTACACATAATTATGGGGTACATGTGATATTTTGTCACATGCATGGAATATGTAATGATCAAGTCAGGGTATTTAGGGTGTCCATCACTTTGAGTATTCATCACTTCCAGGTGTTGGAATTATTTCATGTCTTCCAGCTATTTTGCAATATATAATACATTATTGTTAACTATAATCACCCTACTCTGCTACTGAACATTAGAACTTAGTCCTTCTATAAAACTGTATGTGTGTACCTATTAACCAACCTCTCTTCATCTCTCAACATACACACAACCTTCAGAGCCTCAAGTATCTATCATTGATCTCTCTACCCCATGAGATCAACTTTCTAAACTCCTACATATGAGTGAGAACATGCAATATTTGTCTTTCTGTGCTTGGCTTATTTCACTTAAGATAATGGCCTTCAGTCCCTATGTTGCTGCAAATGAAATGATTTCATTCTTTTTTATGGCCAAATAATATGTGTATCTTCATAGATGAAGTGTGTTTCTTGTTGACACAGATCAATGGGTCTCTTTTTTTATCCATTCGGGCAGTGTATGTCTTTTGATTGGAGAGTTTTGTTCGTTTAGATTCACTGTTATTATCGATAATAAGAACTTATGTCTGCCATCTTGTTGTTTGTTTTCTGGTTGTTTTGTGGTCTTCTCTTTCTTCTTTATTTCCTTCCTTTTCCCCAGTGATGGTGTTTTTTTTTTTTTTTTTTCTGGTGATATGATTTAGTTTCTTGCTTTTTATTTGTTGTGCATCCATTTTTTTGTTTGAGGTTACCATGAGGCTTGCAAATACTATCTTATAATGCATTATTTTAATCTGATAACAACTTATCACTATTTGCATAAATACACAAGCAAGCAAGCAAGCAAAAAAAAAAAAAAAAAAAAACTAGTAAAAACTCTACACCTTAACTTGGTTTCCTTGCTTTTGAACTTTCTGTTGTTTCTATTTATATCTTATTTTATTGACTATGTCTTGAAAACTTGTTGTAGTTATTATTTTTGATTGGTTCATTGTTTAGTCTTTCTACTTAAGATAAGAGTAGTTTATACACCACAGTTACAGTTTTATAATATTCTGTGTTTTTCTGTGTACCTACTATTATCAGTGAGTTTTGTACTCTCAGGTGATTATTTATTGCTCATTAATATTCTTTTCTTTCTGATTGAAGTACTCTGTTTCACAAGGATTGGTCTGTGGTGCCTCATTTAATTCATTTGGTGAGGCCATGTTTTCCTGGATAGTTTTGATACTAGTATGTGAAGTGTATTTCTTGTGGTGTCTGTGCACTGAAGGGTTAGGCATTTATTGTAGTCTTCACTGCCTGGGCTTACTTGTAACCGTCCTTCTTGGCAAGGCTCCCCAGATATTCAAAAGGACTTGGGTGTTGTGATCTAAGCTGTATCTGCTTTAGTGGACACCCCAAACCCAGTAATGCTTTGGTTTTTGCAGTGTCATAAAGGTACCACCTTGATGGTCTTAGACAAGATGTGGGAGAATTCTCTGGATTACTAGCCAGACTCTTGTTTGTTTACCTTACTTGCTCTTAAACATAGAATCTCTCTGTCTGTTCTGAGCCAACTAAAGCTGGGGGTGGAGTGACATAAGCACCTCTGTGGCCACCACCACTATGACTGCATTGGGCCACATTGCAGGGTCTTGCCCAAGGCCTGCTATAACCACTGCCTGGCTATTGCCTATGTTTGCTCAAGGCCCTGGGGCTCTATAATCCGCATGTGGCAAAGCTAGCCAGGCCTTTGTCATTCCCTTCAGGGGAGTGAGGTTCCCTAAGCCCCAGGTGGGTCCAGAAGTCAGTGACTGGAGTTGGCGACTGGAGTCAGTGGCTAGAGTCAAAAACCATAGAAGTCTAAGTGGGGTTCTATTGTAGTGTAGCTGAGCTGGCAGTCAAACCACAGGACACAGTTCTTCCTACTCTTTCTTTTGCATTCCAAAGGCAGAGGAGCCTCACCCTGTAGCTACCACCATCCCCAGACCATGAGGGGTACTGCCAGATTACTGCTGATGTTCCCTTAAGACCCAAGGTCTCTTAAGTCAGCTTTGGCAGGTCCAGAAATATTGTCCAAGAGACAAGTCCTGAGATCGGGGACCCCAAGAGCTTGCTTGTTGCTCTACTCCTCTGTGGCAGTGCTGGTACCTGAGGCACAAGACGCAGTCTCCTTTACTTTTTCCTCTGCTTTTTTCAAGCAGAAGGAGTTTGCCCTGTAGCCACCACAGCTGGTTATGTGCTGAGTATCACCTGAAGCCAGCAAGCCTCAGAGGTTCACCCTAGGCCCTCGATGTGGTACCTGGGTATCACTGCTGGTTATTCAGGGTCCAAGGGCTCTTCAGTTAGCAGGTGACGAATGCTGACAGAAGTTGGTTCTTTCCTTCAAGGCAGTGGGCTCCCTTCTGGCGCAAGGTGTGTCTAGAAATGTCTGGGAGTCAGGGCCTGGAACCAGGGCCTCATGACTCTGATCAGTGACCTATACTACTGTGGCTGGCCTGGTATCCTAGATGTAAGACACAGTCCTCCCCAGTCTTCCCTCACTTCTGCTCAAGCAGAAGGAAAGGGTCTCTTTTGGAGCCTAGATCTGTGGAGCCTGTGTTTAGGGGAGAGGTGATGCCAGCACTCTCTTGGCTGCCCCAGCTGGTGTCTAAATATGTTGCACCTGCACTGTACCCCTACCCCCTGCCTTGCCCCCCGACCTCCACCTCAGTTCACTGTCTTGGGCCTAGTTCAGCACTATGGCTCACCTAAGAGTTGCAGTCCTTACATCCTAGACTGCCTTTCAAGATTACTTGGAGACCTGGAGAGCTGTAGTCCTTGGTAGTGAGGTTTGCAGGCACCCAGTTTGGACTGTTGGGATTGGCAATTCCCCTCTGGCCAGGACTGGTTTAAATGCACCTTCTGTGGCTGAGCACCAACTGAGTTTGATTTGGTTTTCCTTTCTGCTCTAACAGGGCATCATTGAGTTCACTACCTCACAATTGCTGTGTTTCTCCCTCCCTCAGTGCCCAGAGGTGCTCTGGGCACCATGCTGCTGCTGCCAGAGATGGGGGAGGGGTGGCATCCACAATTCAGGAATGTTTTTGTATCTATTCAGTGCTTCTTTCAGCGATATGAAGTTCAAACCTGGTACTATAAGTGCTCACTTGATTTTTGGATCTTATAAAGCTGTTTTTTTTTTTTTTTTTTTTTTCTGTGTAGATTATTGCTATCTTGGCGATCCTGTGGGGAGGATCATTGGTGGAGCTTTCTATACCACCATGTTGCTCCCTCTGCTCCCTTGATTTTTGTATGTTGATTTTGTATCATACAACTTTACTGAGTTTATCAGATTTAAGAGTTTTTTGGTGGAATCTTTAGGTTTTTCTTAATACAAGATCATGTCATCTGCAAAAAGGGATAATTTGACTTCTTCTTTTCTAATTTGGATGCTTTTTATTTGTTTGTCTTGCCTGATTGCTCTGGATGCCTTTTATTTGTTTGTCTTGCCTGATTGCTCTGGCTAGGACTTCTAGTAGTATGTTTAATCGAAATTTTGAAAGTGAACATCCGCCTATAATCCCAGCAGTTTGGGAGGCTGAGGTGGGCAGATCACTTAAGGTCCAAAGTTTGAGACCAGCCTGGCCAACACAATGAAACCTAGTCTCTACTAAAAATACAAAAATCAGCTGGGTGTGGTGGTGCACACCTGTAATCCCAGCTACTCCGGAGGCTGAGGCAGGAGAATTGCTTGAACCCAGGAGATGGAGGTTGCAGTGAGCCGAGATCGTGCCACTGCACTCCAGCCTGGGTGTTAGAGTGAGACTCCATCTAAAAAAAAAAAAAAAAAGAAAAAAGAAAAAAAAAAGTGGACAACCTTTTTCTAGATATTAGAGGATAGGCTTTCAGCTTTCTTCTAAACTGTATCTCTGTAGTATCAGTGTAATGTGTCTGTTTTTGTTGCTGATTTTATTTGTCTAGGTCTTCTCTCTTTGGTTAGCCTAGCTAGGAGTTTATTGATTTTGTTTATGTTTTCAAAAAATCAACTTTTTGTTTCTTTGATCTTTAGTGTTTTTTTTTTTGTTTGTTTGTTTTTTTGTTTTTTTGAGACAGAGTCTTGCTCTGTTGCCCAGGCTGGAGTGCAGTGGTGCAATCTCAACTCACTGAAACCTCCGCCTTCTGGGTTCAAGTGATTCTCCTGCCTCAGCCTCCCAAGTAGCTGGGACTACAGGCACGTGCCACCACGCCTGGCTAATTTTTCATATTTTTAGTAGAGACAGAGTTTCACTGTATTAGCCAGGATGGTCTCAATCTCCTGACCTTGTGATCCCCCTGCCTCATCCTCCCAAAGTGCTGAGATTACAGGTGTGAGCCACCGTGCCTGGCCTTGTGGTGTTTTTTAGTCTGTTTTATTTAGTCCTGCTCTGATCTTTGTTACTTCTTTTCTTCTCCTAATTTTGTTTTTTTCTTGCTTTTCTAGTTCCTTGAGGTACATCTTAGATTGTGCATTAGAAATCTTTCTATTTTTTTTGATGTGGGCATTTGTTGCTATA
Organism: Mandrillus leucophaeus; assembly: GCF_000951045.1. Classification (NCBI taxonomy): domain Eukaryota; kingdom Metazoa; phylum Chordata; class Mammalia; order Primates; family Cercopithecidae; genus Mandrillus; species Mandrillus leucophaeus. The sequence goes on along the minus strand of NW_012101305.1, from coordinate 912,826 downwards.
AACTTTCCTTTGAACACTGCTTTTGCATTTTCACCCATAGGTTTAGGTATGTTGTGTTTTGATTCTCATTTGTTTTGAGAAATTTTTTTATTTCCTCCTTAGTTTTTTCCTGACCCAGTAGTCATTCTGCACGTGTGGTACAGCAGTCACCTCTTCTAATTGTTTGAATTTGCTTTTAGAAGGGAGTACTTTTTCCTGAAGCTGTATCTGTGTTGTTGGTTGGGCAGGCTGCTTTGGCTTTGATTCTGGGTTCATGCAGTAGCGTAGTCTTCATATGATTTCTTCAGCTGTAAACAGACTCAGTAGTGTTTGTAATTTCCTTGGGGGATTAGGGTATGGTTGTTAGTAGAGGCTGTGATAAACTTTTGCTGGGGATAGGGAGGCCAGGTGGTCCAGTCCTTTGGTCCTAGTTGTGGTGGTGGCAGGCCAACCATGCTTGTCCTTGAGCCTCAGGGCAACATATACTGGCACCAGTGTTAATAGGCCTGGGTGGGCTGATTCTTGAGCCTCTAGGCAGCTTGTTTGGGTGCTGGGAATGGCAGAGGTGGGCTAGGTGGGTTGGTGGGTCCTTAGGCCCCTGGTCAGTGGGCATGGTTTGGGCAATGGCAGTAGCAGTGGTGGGACACTGTGACTCCCAAGTGATCTTTGCTCATGTTGGTAGTGGCTATGACAGGCTAGATGGGCCAGTCCCCATGTCCACAAGTGGTGTGTGCAGGTGGGTGCCAGCTGTACTGGTAGCAGCAGGTTTGGTGGGCCTATCCTTAGGCTTCTGGGCTGAGTGCTCAGGTGCTGACAGTGATGGAAGGGGCGGGCAATCCCCAGACGCTAGATAACATGCTTGAGCGTGGGGGGATGGGTGGAGCCAGGCCGGGGAGTCCTGTCCTCAGGTCCCCTAGTGGTGTGTGGGAGCATTGGCTGTGGTAGGCCAGAGCAGAGTGAGCCCAAGGCCTCTGGCAGAATGCTTAAGTGGGAGAAGCAGTGGCTGCACTGTGGCCCTGCTGTTGCGGAGGGTGAAGTTGCTTTTAGTGGCAGCAGTTGTAAACACGTGGCTAGGGAGTGCTTGCTTCAGCCCCAGGTGGTGTGTATAAACAAGGTAGCCTTTCTTCAGTGCACTTTTAAATGTGTGACAGCCCTGTTATTAGGGTGGCAGGTTTACTGCTAATGGTTCATGCTTCGGCCCTGGCAACAGCAGCCAGCAGTGATACCTGCATGTGGGCAATGCCAGTGGGGCTCCAGGGATGTGGTGATGCAGGGACTATTGGGCCCCAGAGCAGGATGTAGTCTGCTGGGAGCTTGTCTCTCAAAACGGTGCCTTGCTGCAGCTGCACAGGACTTGGGGTATGTGTGGAACCTGGCATGAGCTCCCCCTTTAGAGTAATGCAGTTGCACAGTGTCCAGGCAGCTCACTATATTAACCTCATAGCCTGCATGTGTTGAGGGTTTTCATGTGGCTAAGATTGCAGGAGTCCAAGATGGGAATGTGGACCACAGTGGTGGGGAGGTCACTCACTTACCCTTTCCCCAGATTGTGGAGCCTCTCCAGGCTCACAGCTGATTCCAGCCTAGCAGGTTGCCTTGCTCACCTCTCCTTCCTTGCTTTAGGCATTTCTTTGTTATTTCCCTGTTGAATTCTAGTATTTTCTCTTAGGTGATCTATTTGATGTGTGACTATCTGCTGCTATTTTGGTTCTTCTTTGTGGAGGAAAGGAGTATCAGATATCTCTAGTCAGCCATCTTGAAGCCCCTCTGAGATAAGTAAGTTTAAGACTTAGGAGATCCAGGATTCTAAGGCCAGGGGGTAAAATGGTTAAATAATATGAAGATGAAGAACCCACAGATGTGAGCAGAGAGCAAAGTGGGTAGATTATAAAGCAGATGTTGAACCATTGAGGATGCTGGGTTATTGTTTCTGCCACATGTGGGAGTGAACCACAGATATCCAGTCTGCATACTCCCCTTAACCCGTGCTTGTCTTCTTCCTCAAATGTTCCCTTTTTGTTTATACATATATTTTCACAGAAGCAGAGACACTCAACGCAACAACCCTAGGAAGGATTAATACTTCTATTCCCCATATTTGGCAGTATTCTATAGAGTGGAAATTGAAATCTCTCCCAAGACTGACTCTAGGCAGCATATTGAAAATTGAATATTGATATTCATATCATTGAACACCAGACATCTGTACCAGAAAAGCTTGACATTATTGTTCTCCCAGCCTTACTGCCTTAGGTTGTCCTGTCTCTTGTTTTTTTAAGAGCTGGATGTCTGTACGGAGAATGTTATTTATCATATTACTGTGATCAATATTATCATCAGACATATAAACACCTAAATGAATCAACTGGAAGATGCATTTAAAGATGTATATTTTGTAAAACTTTGCGATACATATTTTTTCATTTTATACTTTATCATCCTGAAACAACATGTCACAATCCATCAGTAAACTGATTCTGCACTGTATTAATGTTTTGTTTTATAAAGTGAAGTTTATCTTGTGTGATTCTGTTTGGCAGCCATTTTTATTAAGGAGAGATGTCACCTTTCATGTATGTTTGTCTATAGTTTGTCCAGATCTGTGCCAGGTAGTGTGAAGGGATACAATACACTGTTCTTGGAGGATTGCAGTCTAGTTGGGGAGAAATAATAGATGCTGGAGGCAGCTAGATTTAGTACCATAGGTTTTAAACATTAATTATACACTGTCATATCATTTTTAATCATTTTGTGGGTGTTGGAGGCAGTGTATGAACTGGACAAACACTGAAGTATCTGGAAATTTTCTCGTGGAACTTTGATGTAATTAACTTGGGACAAGGGAGAAGTTCTTAGGATGGAAGAACTAAAAAGAAAACACATAAAGAAAAATATGTGTGTTTACGGAGGAAGCAAGTGAGAAAGTAATGGCAGAAGGGGTAGAAGAGAAAGGATTTGAGAGCCTGGATGTCATAAAGAGTTTCAGCGCAAGTTCAGTGGGAAGGAGGGTGAGGTGAGGAGAGAGAAAGTTTAATTTAAAGGAAGTATTTTGTTGTTCAGGATAAAATCCTGAGAGAAACAGTGATTTGTATTGAGGAAGTCCAAGCTCACATTTATAAGCTCACATTACAAGCTCAAATGTTACAAGCTCACATTTCCTTCATGGCTAGCTCACAGGTTTACCTCCTTTAACATATCTTCAGATCAAGCTCTGGATGTTCCCTTTTTCTGAATGGTGTTTATGTTTGAGTGTACATTGACTTAGCATCCAGTGATTTAAAGTATGTTTATTTCGGCTGGGTGCGGTGGCTCATGCCTGTAATCCCAGCACTTTGGGAGGCCGAGGCGGATGGATCACCTGATGTCAGGAGTTCCACACCAGCTGGCCAACATGGCGAAACCCCGTCTCTACTAAAGATACAAAATTAGCCAGGTGCAATCCCAGCTACTGGGGAGGCTGAGGCAGGAGAATCGCTTGAACCTGGAAGGCGGAGGTTGCAATGAGCTGAGATTGCACCATTGCACTCCAGCCAGGGCAACAAGAGTGAAACTCTGTCTCGGAAAAAAAAAAAAAAAAAAAAAAAGTTTATTTCATCTCTCCAAATATATTTAAGGATTATATATTCTATTTTAAGTACAGCAGACTACTATTGAAATTTAATTCAGAAAACTGATTTAGAAGCCATCTAGTCCAATATCTTCCTCTGTAGTGGCTACTGATCTCTACCCAGAATGGTGTCTCTTCCACAGTTTGGGTGTCTTTGTGATTTTCAAAGCCTCCACTTGTGATTTTCTTTAGAGGAAAGGCCTTGGGCTACTAGTCACTTTGTCCAGACATAGAGAGTTGGAAGCGCCTGGGAGTTTAGTGTTACCATCTCCAGCCCTGTCCTTGTACCAACCAATGACTGACAGGTGTGAGTATGAAAGCACAACTCCTTTGACTCAAGTTGGGACAGTGTTGAGGCTAGGCTTTATATGTGTGATCCAGATCCTGATCAGGCTCAGGCTGGGACTTCAGCTGAAATCACACCCTTGTTTGGCTTTCTCTCTCTCTGTCTTCCCTCCCCCTCACCCACACTCTCTCTGTTCTTTCTTTACTTAATAAACCAGTTGCACATGAATCCTCATCTTAAGGTTCATTGAGATTACTGACCTACAACATCCTCATTTTACTATGGGGAAACTGAGGCCTACTGTGGTTCACCCATTTGTCTAGTCATGCAGAGCCTAATTTTCAATCCAAATCTCTTGATTTCCATTTCTATGCTCTTTTAGCTTCTCCTTAGTAGTTCTATGTATTCAGTAGACATAGAATAATTGTCTATTGAGTTGGTGAATAAATGATGAATGCATAGGCATTTTACTGGATACTGGAGGTATGAATTTAAGATGTAATTCTTACTCTCCAGAAACTTAAAAACAAGAGAAGGGATATGACTAATATTTATTAAATCAAATAAGAAGGCAAGTTGCTATTAGATTTAGAAGAACAAGGGACAGACAGAGAATGCATGATTAGAGAAGACAGAAAGAGAGAGAGAGAGAGAGAGAGAGAGAGAGTCAGCTTCAAAAACAGTGTAGCATCTGCATTGCGGCTGAGAATGGTTAAATTTAAACAAAATTTGTTTCAAAGTTGTTGGCATTTTAAAACCTGGTATAGCTTTGTGTCCTAATGTTTTCATCCCACTTTGGGTACATTTCCATATTATCATGAATTGGGCTTTAAAATCACTCTTTAAGAGAGACCCAGAATTTAATGGCATATAGATATGTTGAATATATTTAACGATGCTCTTATTTTTGAATACTTAGATTTCTGATAATGGAATGACACTGCACTGAAGATCTTTGTAGGTAAATATTAGTCTACATTCTGAGATTATACATGGAGAGTAAATTACTATGTAACTACTGGGTTAGAGGGTAGAAAGTTTTTTAAGCATTTCTGAGACATATTGCCAAACTACTTTCCAGAAAAGATTTCCAATGCTAGTACTTCACTTCTCAATGGCACATGGCTGTGGCTTCTCCAGAAGCTCTAGTCATTTGTTTATTTATTTATTAATTCATTAAATATTTGTTGAGCTCTGACTACATGGGAAACCACATGCTAAGTTGTTCTACATTATTATGTTCTACCTGATAATGTAGAATCTTTATTGAATTTTCCTCTTCTACTCTACCTTTTTTCCTCCACTTACAATATTCATAGCCCAGAATTGAGCATAAAGTAGGTGCTCAATATGTGCTTGTTCATTGATTGAAATGTGAACAATAGTCAAAATTTGCTATTTCTGTGCTGTACCAGACCACGAACACATTGGTTTCCTTTTTCTATTATTTTCTGAGATTTAGCCAGGAATTATTTCATTATATGTTGTCCTATTATCATTGTTCATCCTATTCTTTTTCAAGGTTGCACTATCTTCTCTTATCCCTCTGAGGATATTAATGACAATTTTGAGGATTTTTTTCTTTTTCACCCTTCACACTTTCTGTTTCTCCCAGCAACTATTTTCCTGTTTGTTTTGATTTATATCTTTAATATTAAGACTTACCTTAACCACTTAGTTTTTCTTGTCTGATTACATTCAAGGATGGGCATACATAATAACAGTTAACAACTATATGAAGCTTACCCCAAGCTTTGTTCTAAGAGGTTTACATTTAATTCTCACAGTAACCCCATAAAACAGGTTCTCTTATTATTTCCATTTGGTAGATTAAGTAGAAAAGGTTAATAACTTGCCAAAGGCTTCACGTCTAATAAATAGCAGAGCTAGCATTGCACCTGAGAGAGTTTGGATCCATAGTCTGTGCATATTACCACCATGCCGTAGCGTCTGCTTACAGACTTTATGCAGAGTGGTTGCAGGTCAGGCTGGTTCTTGATGTCTTTTTATCTTGGTTTGATTAGACTTTCCTATGCAGATCCCACCTGGCAGCCAGGGTTCTGGAATCTAAAGGGGAAAGAAGGCTGAGTGTCTTAACATACAGAGCATGAATTTTCCCTTAATCCAACCCCCCTGTTTTCACTACAACACTTGCCTTTGGTTGACTGTTCAGAGGCCTGCAGGTATATCCTCACCAAAGAACATGTCTCTGATCTTTTGAAGAGGTGGAAAGGGGTCAGTGGACTGCGCGTGTTGAGTAGAGGAGGATATCTGGGAATGTAACTCTTTTTTTTTTTTTTTTAAGTAGCTTTATTGAGATATACTGGTTTCAAAAGTAAAACTCAATGGTTTCTAGTATATTCAAAGAATTGTGCAAACACCACCACAATCAATTTTAGAACCTTTTGTTTCCCCCAAACAAAATCCTGTACCCATTAACAGAAATTCCTCATGTTTGTGGGAATTGGGGTAATTCTTTGATTTCTAATACTTTTCTGTTTTGCTTGTTTTTTAGAAAAATGATAAGCACAGGTCATTTTTGTAAAAATTATAAAATCGTTATGTAAAAAGCCCAATGTCTTAAAAGTTAAAGGAGTAGGATGTCTCAAAGAGAGCATGAATAATAACATCAAATAGAAAGAAGTTGAAGGGGACAAAGGTGGAAAGGGATCATTCTTCCTCCAGTTGTGGGCACTGCATTCTTGTTTTCATTTGGCAGCTTTAATTTTGAACTCAGAGGATGATGTAGTTTGGCTCTGTGTCCCCACCCAAATCTTACCTGGAATTGTCAACCCCATAATCCCCATGTGTCAAGGGTGGGACCAGGTGGAGGTAATTGAATCACGGGGGGTGGCTTCCCCCATGCTGTTCTTATGATAATGAGTGAGTCTCACGAGATCTGGTCATTTTATAAGCATCTGGCATTTCCCCTGCTTGCACTCATTCTCTCTCCTGCCACCCTGTGAAGAGGTGCCTTCCATCATGATTGTAAGTTTCCTGAGGCCTCCCCAGCCATGTGGAACCGTGAGTCAATTAAACTTCTTTTCTTTATAAATTACCCAGTCTCGGGTATTTCTTTATAGCAACATGAGGACGGACTAATACAGTAAATTGGTACCCAGAATGGGGTACTGCCATAAAGATACCCGAAAATGTGGAAGCAACTCTGGAACTGGGTAACAGGCAGAGGTTGGAACAGTTTGGAGGGCTCAGAAGAAGACAGGAAAATGTGGGAAAGTTTGGAACTTCCTAGAGACTTGGAGGGTTCAGAAGACAGGAAGATGTGGGCAAGTTTGGAACTTCCTAGAGACTGTTGAATGCCTTTGACCAAAATGCTGATAATGATAAGGACAATGAAGTCCAGGCTGAGGTCATCTCAGATGGAGATGAGGAACTTGTTGGGAACTGGAGTAGAGGTCACTCTTGCTATGTTTTAGCAAAGAGATTGGTGACATTTTGCCCCTGCCCTAGAGACCTATAGAACTTTGACCTTGAGAGAGATAATTTAGGGTATCTGGCAGAAGAAATTTCTAAGTGGCAAAGTGTTCAAGAGGAAGCAGAGCATAAAACTTTGGAAAATTTGCAGCCTGACAATGTGATAGAAAAGAAAAACCAATTTTCTGGGGAGGAATTCAAGCCAGCTGTAGGAATTTGCATAAGTAATGAGGAGCTGAATGTTAATCACCAAGACAGTGGGGAAAATGTCTCCAGGGCATGTCAGGGACCTTCAAGGCAGCCCCTACCATCACAAGCCTAGAGGCCTAGGAGAAAAAAGTGATTTTGTGGGCCAGGCCCAGGCCCTCATACCCCCTGCTGTGTGTATCCTAGGGACTTGGTGCTCTGCGTCCCAGCCATTCCAGCTGTGGCTAAAAGGGGCTAAGATATAGCTTGGGCCATGGCTTCAGAGGGTGCAAGCCCCAAGCCTTGATAGCTTCCTCATGGTGTTGAGCCTGTGCGTGCACAGAAGTCAAGAATTGAGGTTTGGGAACCTCTGCCTAGATTTCAGAGGCTGTATGGAAACTCCTGGATGTCTAGGCAGAAGTTTGCTGCAGGGGCAAAGCCTTCATGGAAAACCTCTGCTAGGGCAGTGCAGGAGGGAAATGTGGGATTAGCGCCCTCACACAGAGTCCCCACTGCCTAGTGGAGCTGTGAGAAGAGGGCCACCATCCTCCAGACCCCAGAATGGTAGATCCACTGACAGCTTGCATCATGCACGTGGAAAAGCCACAGGCATTCAATGCCAGCCTGTGAAGGCAGCTGGGAGGGGGGCTGCACCCTGCAAAGCCACAGGGGCAGAGCTGCCCAAGGTTGTGGGAGCCCACCTCTTGCATCAGCATAACCTGAATGTGAGACACGGAGTCACAGGAGACCATTTTGGAACTTTAAGGTTTAATGACTGCCCTATTGGATTTCAGACTTGCATGGGGCCTGTGGCCCCTTTGTTTTGGCCAATTTCTCCCATTTGGAAAGGGCGTATTTACCCAATGCCTGTACCTCCATCATGTCTAGGAAGTAACTAACTTGCTTTTGATTTTACAGGCTCATAGGCAGAAGGGACTTGCTTTGTCTCACATGGGACTTTGGACTTGGACTTTTGAGTTAATGGTGGAATGAGTTAAGACTTTGGGGGACTGTTGGGAAAGCATGATTGTGTTTTGAAATGTGAGGACATGAGATTTGGGAGGCGCTAGGGGTGGAATGATATGGTTTGGCTGTGTCCCCACTCAAATCTCATCTTGAATTGTAGTTCTCATAATCCCCATGTGTTGTGGGAGGGACCTGGTAGGAGGTAATCGAATCATGGGGGCAGTTACCTCCATGCTGTTCTTGTGATAGTGAGTGAGTTCTCATGAGATCTGATGGTTTTTTAAGGGACTTTCCCCACCTTTGCTCTGCACTTCTCCTTGCTGCCATCATGTGAAGAAGGACGTGTTAACTTCCCTTTCCAACACGATTGTAAGTTTCCTGAGACCCACCTAGCCTGTGGAACTATGAGTCAATTAAACCTCTCTCCTTTATAAATTACCAGTCTTGGGTATTTCTTCATAGCAGCATGAAAACAGACTAACACACAGGGCAACAAATTTATAACATATACCATGTCATGCTTAAAAAATAATAATTAGATACATATTGATATCTCTAGAGACACATGTGCAACTCTCTCTGAGGTTAATGAGAACTGTATTTTAAAAACTAAAGCTATAATTTGGCCTAATTTCTCAGGATAGCATAAAAATCACAGAGAAAAATTTCTCACCTAAAACTCTCGGTATTGTCAATATGACAAATCTCAGTATGTAAACATGCATGTGTTGAACATACTATGTCAACAGATAAATGTTACTTGGGAGGAGAAATCTATTACTACCCATTCATGAAGCTTTCTGTGTCCCAAAGGCAGGGTGAACTGGAGTTTAATAAGAGAAGGAAATAAATGAGTACAGAGACATTTTGTTAAGCATACATTTCACCCTTTAAATTGGGCTAGTGTGTAGAATCACAACTCCCTAGTTCTGAGTCTTAGGCTTAGGAAGCAAATAATCTCATCACCTCCCAGTGGAAAGTCAAAGGTAGAAATTCCTTGCCATGTACACAGCCTGAGATCCAAATCCTTATATTGTTCACCCTGAATAAGAGCAAACCAACTTCTCTCTTCTTTTCTTCCTTCCATTTTTCTTTCTTTGTTTTTTTCATGTGGGCTTCATCACCATCTTTCCTTACAATTGTAATTCCAATTCCTACACATCAGTTAAATAAGTTGTCATCTATGACAGTGCAGAAAGGGAGATGCAGGAATACCAGAATCAACTTCACTTGGGACCTTTAAGAAATACATATTGTCAGGCTTCACTCCAGACCTACTAAATCAAATCTCTGAGGTGAGGCTCAGGAATATGCATGTTTATTAGTTCTCCAGATGAGAACCAGCAGTCTATAAGACATTTGGGGCTCTCTGGTGAAAATCTTTTCCTGAATAACATTGGGAGAAAATTTTCCGGTGAGTCTCTTGCATTTTTGTACATCTTGTGAGCAGAGGCACTGATTGGCCTTTGTTCTGGATTATTTTCTAAGGTATGTATATGCCAAATGGTCTTGGAAGATAGAGATTCAAAGCCTCTTGAGAGGAAGGCATATATGCTTACTGTCCAGTATAATAACTTCACCCAATAGGGCAAAGGGCAGGCATGCTAACTGCCTACTATAGAAGATTCAGATTCCCTAAGCTCGTGGTTTCTTAGCTGTGATGCACACCCACTGAAGGTGCAGTATCCACTGGGGCCCCACTTGGTCACCCTAAGGGACATGTGGGGTAAGTGAAAATTGACACAAACATGGTACTCACGCTGCTGACTGTCCTGAGAGTAACAGTCATTTGTCTCTGATCCAGGAGTCTCCTGTTCTCTGCCAGCATCTGTGAAACTATGGCAGGCTAGTTTGTCAGCTTGTAAGCAGGATAAGAGTTCAGACTCTTCACAGTTCTTGATAAATAGTTCTTCACTGACCTGAGTGGTACAAGGCATTTTTTTTTGTTTTGGAAACCTATTGCTTTAGGTTAGGATATTCAATCTCCAGAAGTTCTCTGTTGAAATATACCAGCTGGGAAGTATGGCCTTAGCCATCTGTCTTACTTAATTTTATCAGATGAACTAGCAGGTCTTGAGAAAATGAAACACGATTTGAAAGAGTTGAGAAGCTTACATGTCTTGAACAGATGTGTGAAGGAGATGGTTAGCCTCAAAGAGATGGCCTAGAGTGGGAAAGGCCCAGAAGATACAGTTTTGTGCTCCGAAATTTTGCCTGGAGCCTGCTCTGCCAGTATCCATCTCAGCTGGACATACAATGCACAGTGATTTCCTGTAATTCCCTTCCTCATTCACAGTGAATCAAGGGCATCTGCTGGCAACACTGTGGATTCTGTTGTTTGCAAACAGCAAGTAAACATCATCCATTGTCTGAGCTTTTTGGAATGGAAGTTGTTATAACATAGGCAAAAGAAGGTTTACCATGCAGTGAGAGAAGTAGAAGAAAAACGAGCTAATAAAACTGAGAAAAGAACAATAGGGGAATTTCTGCCATTGCCAACTTGTGCTGAAGCAAAGTTGGACCAAATCCATTCTTGGGAATTCCCTCATTTTGTTTGACAAATCCACATATTAAGTGATACACAGGTGATACACAAATATTTATTTTAAAGCACAAATCAGATACTTAAGTTTAGAAGTACAATCTCAATGACAGAGAATGGAGCTTCAAGTTCATTGCACATTTTAACTTACTGAAGATTCACAATTAAATATAAAGACCAAAATCTTTGCATCCTAAATTGGGATATATGGTTTGAAAAATACATGCCTACTTATATAATTATTGGAAATATAAAATTGAGATAGTCCTGGGAAAGCCAGAATGGTTACTATACAGTTAAATTATACATACTTTAACAATGTTAACAGCATTAGATAAAATGTATTTAGTATTAAAATACAGAACACAATTTATCTGTTGATTCAAATACCTCAGGGTCATAAGAACACCAATTAAAATTTTTTTGGAATCTTAAGCTCTTTTACTTTATATCAATTCAGGATAAATGTTTCTTCATACTTGCTGTCTGAATGATTCTCTGAGAAATGATAAAGATTTTCATTGGAAAGCTTTCTACCACATTTAAGGGGTTAGTCTCACATTCTTATTTCTGATTAGGAGTCTGTAGCACATGGATTTCCAAGGTAACCTGTATAATAATAGTAGTGATAATAATAATAGTAAAAATAATACAGGATTGATTGTCAGTGAGAATAGAGATGAAAGTATCCTGTCTACATATTCTCTCTCCATTTTGTCCACCTGTTGTCCAGCCCTACAGTAGTTACACTCACCAAACTTGGGCTTTTTGGGGGAAGTTATCAAGTAGCAAAATTCCTGACTTATTATAATTACCCTGGTGATAGTAAACATGGAAAACTTCAACAGGATCCTTCTGACTGAATTCATTCGGTCCACAGAGGACTCTACGGGAAGCCTAATAGCCCAGGAAAAAAGCTTCAGATATGTGTAAAGTTTAAAAGCAACACCTTTTATTATGTTTAAGGTTCATGAGTTTCTAAGGTTGGTATTCTGAACTTCAGAGGACTGTGGTATTTCAGAATAATGCTTAAATGTTTATGTATTTATATACACATCAATAAATTTATTCATTTGCCTAGTCAACAAATATTTATTAGATTCCTACTATGTGCAACACTTGATCGACATTAGAGACAAAAGGATTAATAAGACAAAAATTCCTGCTTCTTAGTAGCTCAAAAATTTGTCAGGAAAACAATTATATAAAGAAATTATTACTATACACAATGGTAAATGCTACAATAATAATATAGACAAAGTTCTGTGAAACTAAAGAGAGGATGATTAATTCAGCCTAGAGGTAGGATTCACAGAGGAAGTGACATCTGATGTCTGAAAAGGGAGCAATGTTCAGGATCATCCTACGAAGTGTAAATTACTCCTTCTTGTAGCAGCAGGAGTAAAAGTAGCAAGAATATCAAGAGTAGCTATTAGTTACAGGGCATTTACTAACTGCCAGGCAAAACGCTAAACAATGGATATGGATTATCTTCTCATATCTACCAACCAAAATACTAAATCTTGTTATTACCATTTTTCAGAGGAACAGACCAAAATTTTAGGAAGTGAAATAATCTGCCCAGGATTACAGAGATAGGAAACAGGACATTTTTGATGAATGAGTGAATGAAATCATACATATTAATAAATCTAGAATTGAATTATCTAACCATCAAATTATAATACCCTAAGAGAGATTATGTGAGTGGTATAACATTGTCTAAACAACTGTCATGCCATAAGCAATTTCAACTTTCCTTTGGAAGGAATCAGGAGCTCTTCATCCTGGTCTTCCTTCAGGAAAGTTACCATTTAGCATTATAAAGCATTCATTTCTACCCATTACACCAACTTCTCCTCACAAGGCCCTAATCTCTTGCATGGGATGAAGACACCTTCACTTACCTACATTGCTCAAATAAAAATAGGCTTTGTTCTCTTGGACCTGAATATCACTTTTCTACTTTTGAGAATAGGGTTTTGAATGTAAATAACCCCTCTTGGTTGCACATAGGCTAGTTCCATAAACATTATAAAATGGCCACTTCCTATTTCCTTACTTTGTAAATTTCATTCCTGGCAGTATTACATTTTTACAACTCATATTTCATTAAATGTTTGGTTATGTCCCATGTACCTCATTCAGTAGACATATGTTGAACTCTTAGATTGTCACGTCTATTGTAATTCTCTTTTGTTCTTTAAAATAACTTTCTGGGATGTGTATCTTGTTTACTGTGTGGGATACCTGAGCTTGGTCAGTTTGGCGTATGGTTCAAGGTCACATTTGTCCAAGGTCATAGAGTCAGCAGAGCAAATATGAGAATTCAACTACTTTGACACCATGTCTCTTGTTTGTTCCACAAGACCAGAGGGTTTCTTTATAAATGGATGAAACTATCCCTCCTGTGGCATGGTCAACATAAAACTGGAACACATTAAACAATTCAAGATAGGCAATATCTTACTGTGTCAAAAGGATTGGCTTAGCAAAGAAGTGTTATAGGGGTGAAGTGAATGTGGGATATAGTAATCTAGGATTGAATTTGACTAGGGGAGTGGAATGAGAGGAAAAGGGAGGCTTGCTTGACTGGAGGAAAAGCATCAGCAAATATGTTGAGTTGTGGCTAAGCATGTGATCTGGGGACAAATAAGAAATCTTCCTAATGTAAATCATTGGAATTATTTCATAGATAAGTTTTTCAATGCTTTTAGCATTGCCTTGAATAGTTTCTGGACTAAGATGGCATGCAAATAACCAAACAAAGCCTATAATGGAAACCTGAAGACCTTTAAAAAATCGTGTTAATGTGCAGAAAACCAGGATGTTGCTACTTGATTGACAGTTGACTATGTACATATAAAAACACAGAGTTATGGACTTAATGCAGGTTAAGCAAGGTGTATTTGATGGCATGTATACATCATAAAATATGATCTTACCTTGTTTTTAATTCTATCTTGGTGAAGCATATTAAATATTCCACTTGCAATCATTTTTCTCAGCAGTTCATCCATTGACATGCACACACACGCATGTGAGCAGATGTTTTCTAGTACCTTTGGCAGAAGAATTTAGTGCCTTGTACACATCACACCTGCCATGTCATGCTTATTGATTGAGCGATTCAGCTCACTGAAAGGTACTGGGTTAGATATTAATTTTAAAATGAAAGCCTTCACATCTGCTAATGCCTGCCAGTCTCTGGAGTGAATGTGCCATTGAAGCCAACGGAAGTGGGCAGAAGCAGCCTTCATGGGTAGGGCTGTCAAGTTATTTTGAGTCTACTGAATTACCTTTATTGTTGCCCCATACTTATAGGCAGACCTCTCCTTCCATTAAACTCCTTCACTCACAGTACTTCTGAAAATAGCTCTGGTGGTTTGGAACTGGTCTTCCTGGATTTTCACACAAATGGAATATTTGTGGTAGTTGAGTGATAAATGGTGAGATAATGGTGTTTTACAGGCAGTGAAATGACAAGGTCAGTTTTAATTAAGCTGAGATCAACCTCAGTCTGTATTGCACACTTCTGATTAGGTTATTTCAAATTAACATAAGTTTTTGGAGACTTCGCTGAAGTCAGTGGTGTTAAACACCAGCTGTGCTGGCAGAGAAGCGTGGGATATGAGAAGGAGATAGCATTCACATTGAAATTAGCACTTGGCACAATATAATTCTCTGATTGCAAACTATGTGGAGTTGCCTGTGCTAATTGGTTGATTTTATTTGAAGCAGATGTTGTTAGCTTTCCCACTAATGATCTGGAGAGAAATTCTTTTGAAAGACATGCCATGTTAGGATCTCTGCAGTATAATAAGCTAATTACAACTTTAAGTACTTGCAGTAATTAGCACAATGTGTATAAAGTGTTCCTGATCTTTTCACCCTGCCGCATTATTGTCAGGGCAGCTTGAAAAACAAAAAGGAATGCTAGCTGGATTGAGTCTCCCTGGTCTAGCCTCTTCGTTTCCCAGACTTCTGCACTAAAGAGATAATGAACTCGACTTAAATCCTTCTCTTTCAAGCATGCCAAAAAAGGTTTAGGACCAACCCCCACCCTACAACGCCCAAAAAATGGAGAGTGAAATTTGCCAAACTAAATGTTGCTTCAAACACATATGCCTTTAAGAGGCAGTGAAGTCTTCAAACATTAGCAAACCGAGACCGTTAGCATATTTATTTCATGTTCACTTATTTTATTGTTTACCAATTTGGTCCAGGGATCAAACCTATATTTTATTTGGGAACATTATACCATCACACTTCCAAGTTAAACCTCTAACTTTCCTGTATAGATACCTTCAAGTGTTTCTGTAAGCCTAAAATTCAGTCTCTCCATACTTTTAGACACCAAGTCGTTACAGATACATATTTTGCTTATGCTAATTATGAGAGTGAAGACATGGGAGTAGATGTGGCTCCCCACATCTTCCTATGTGAGAAAAATGGAGAAAAAAATGAATGGGGAAGAAAATAAGTGATAGAGACAAATTCTTTTTTATTATTATTATTATACTTTAAGTTCTAGGGTACATGTGCACAACGTGCAGGTTTGTTACATATGTATACATGTGCCATGTTGGTGTGCTGTACCCATTAACTCATCATTTACATTAGGTATATCTCCTAATGCTATCCTTCCCCTCTCCCCACTCCCCACAATAGGACCCTGTGTGTGATGTTCCCCTTCCTGTGTCCAAGTGATCTCATTGTTCAATTCCCACCTATGAGTGAGAACATGCGGTATTTGGTTTTCTGTTCTTGCGATAGTTTGCTGAGAATGATGGTTTCCAGCTGCATAGCAAGCAAAGTCCACAAAGGGTAAGTAAGTGCTATTGTAGAAGTGAATCTTGACAGTTGAGGCTGATGACTACAATTCTAGTACCTCTAAAAAGAGGCTAAACTGATCAGTAGAAAATAATTTAAAGTAAAATGTCACAATTTCAATAATTCTTTGTGACCTTTTAAAGGTAGTTTGAAATTTGGAATTTGAAGACCTAATATTCAAGACAGACATTTAAGAGTAAAAACGCAGTCATTCATAACAAAGTCTACTGGAACAGGTGAATGTATCGAGCTTTTATATTTTCTCATGACTTCTTTGGTTTCAAGATAGTTCTGGAAGAGGCAGAGACTGGACAAATTCTCTTTTTAAAGTACCTTAGAAGATGTGGGCTGGCTCATGCCCCTTGGCTCTGATTTCCAAAAGTAGGCAGCCTGATCTCATATTCTGAACTGCTTGCAGAAACATGGTAGAAAATTCTCTTATCTGCATCTCTTGTGCTGTTGTGTCTTTGGTTGTTCTGGAATGGAAAGCTGGGATTTCTGTGGTTGCTGGATTTATATGTATTTGTAGAATTTCTCGAGGTAAAAACGAGACTTCTGATAACTTCAACTGGTTATATCTTAAAGCGAGGAGGAGTCAAAAATATCACACTTATTTTAGAAAAGCAAAGATAGGGCTGATAGAGATTTGCCCTCTCAAATTATTAAAAGAAAGGAAGGTTGTAGGTTTGAGGGGGATCCCAATACTTGAAACATTCTTTGTAAATGAACACTTTATGGTTATGAAAATTTATTGATACAAGTAATGAAAATTAAGCAGAAAATACTTTGTGTTTTCTTACATCTACAGAGCTTCAAATGCTCAATGGAACTCAATAAGAAGAGTAATTATGTTCAAGCAAAACATTCAGAGATAGAGTTTAGACCTAGCGCTGACATTTTACGCCTGAGAACGTGTCTGCCATGTGTTAGGCATGTGATAAATGGTGAATGGATGAATGTGTTTTAGTTAAAAGTTAACGAATTCTCTGTCACTTCCATGAGGTTTGGTGTATTTCCACACCTCTGGAAGTATCATGAATGGAAACTACTCAAAGTGCCATATATCATTATTTGTCTAAACAGTCTCAAGAGGCTTATGGTGCTTTAGTATGAAAGATTAAAGGCACACACTGAACATTTGGAGTTTTGACATCTAGCATCCTTATTGATATAATTTAAAAGTTTTATTTGGATACAGAAAGGATTCACCCACCTGGTAATGGAGCATCTGTTACAGTAACATACACTTGTTTGACAGTAAACTAATAGATTTACATTGTTTTGTCAATAAGAATCCTTTGATGTTGTTTTTGTTTACTTAAACTCAAAGTTTCTATAACTTACTCTTAATATAATAACTTGGTCATAGAATTATAAACTAGATTCCTAATGGTATTTTTTTGCTCTCACTATAAATAGTCTGAACTTTCCTAAGTTTGAGAAAACTAGAAGTTGTCAAGCTATTGCTTGATGCTTGAGATATAATACTATATATGATGAATATTATATTAGATATTATGTTAGATATAAAAGTATGTATAACATATATATACCATGATATATTATGCTATACATTATCATATAAGTTTTTAATATTCATCTGTGTACATATCTGTCATCTTTCAAGAGAGGTCACTGTTGAAAAGACTATAACCAAATGATAACTTTTATAATCTTATTATGTTCTGATAACAGTTATTTGGAAAGAGTTAATAGCTAATCCATTATTTTTTTTCTCTATACTTTTTCTTGAAAAAATAGTCTGACATACAGAAAGACAAACTAACTTTTTAAACCTTTTAGCTTTCTACGGCTGAAAAATTTTCCTAAAGCGAAGGTCCCCAGCTTTCTGGGGAATCAGCAGATTGAGAGATGACCTTTTGTAATGCATCTGCCCACTGCCAGTCCTCTCTGTTCCAACACGGCACTCTTGTGTCCTGTCAGGGTCTGATGAAGCATGCAATCCCATGTGCCTTCTTCCTGAGATGCCAGCAGAAATAATATTTCTTTTACTTCCAAATGTGCAAAGTGAGGATAAGAGACCCTTCTTTGATTGTTGGAAAAAATTAAAAACTATAGATTTTTACATCAAAGAACTGGGGTTTGATCTTTAGAGCATATAGCAATTACATTTGAAAATCTCTTTTATATAAGATTAAAAAAATTCAATCTCATGCCTTCATTTTTGTATGCCATAGATTTCTGGACTAGGGGTAAATAATATCATTTTGAAGAACAGATCTTTTCTCCATTTTCCAATACATGTTTCTTTTACCATAAAAAGCTTGAAAAACAAACTCCCTGAGGTACCAGAAGCAGGAGCAAGCAGGGTGGTTTGGCTGCAGACCAGAGCAGCACAATGGGTTTCTGCTTCCTTTCTGTTCATCGCTTCCCCTGTCCCTCCAAAGCACACACAAAGCTCTGCATGACTCTCTGGTTTCAGGCTCCAGTTTGGCAATTTTTTCCACTGTGTGTTGGGAAGAAATTGAAATGCAAAATTATATCCTCTGAAGCAATCATATTGTTTTGGGAGCATAGAAAGAAGGAGAGATATAGGGATGAAGTTTTTTTCTTAGGAAGGGGATTGGGAGGCTGCTATGAGCCACAATACCCATTGTTTGCTGCTCTATGAACCTTTCAGATTTTTTTATAACTCTTACTTAATTTTGCAAAAGAGTATCTTAACCACTGAGAAAATTGTGCAGAGGAAGAAAATTTCTTCCTGATGAGGGATTATGCTCAGCAGAGATGCAGTAGTGTACTGTGTCGCTTGCTTCTGTTTGCTATTTTCTCTCCTCTGGGCACACCTCATTTCACATATACAACCAGTAAGTCATTGGGTTCAGAGTTTAGCAGACCCAGAAGTGCAGAAGGGGTGATTTCAGTTCTAGCCATGGCAGGTAATGGAGCTGGGAAAGAAGGCTTCAATATTGCTTCAAGAAAGTTGAAAATGACTAATGTGATGACTAACAGTAATATCTAAAACAAAAGTATAGCTCTGCACTACAGTAAGAATGAGTGACCTTGGCTTGGAGGAAGAGTCAAGAGGGCGGAGGAATATTTAGGAGAAACAAATAGACCTATAATGTTGGTATTTAAATGCAATTTACTCACTCGCTTCAGCAGATAAAATCTTAATATGTATGTCATCTGTGGGCAGAGCCTGAAGAATTATAAGTATTTGTTTAATTTGAAAAAGAACAGTTTTATTAAACACTACAGTCATCTAAGTAAAATTTTAAAATAAATCTCTTTATCTCTCATAAAGTATTTTGTGCCTACAGATTTATTTACTTATTTTATAGGGTTTATGTTTTAAAGCAGTTTTAGGTTCACAGCAAAATTGAGTGGAAGGCACAGAGGTTTTCCAATGACTCCTTGCCCCCACATGCAGACTCTCCCACTGTCAACACTCGCGACTGGAGTGGTACATTTGTTACAGCTGATGAAGCTATATTAATGCATCATTATCACCCAAAGCTCACAGTTTACATTGGGGTTCACTCTTGGGTTATACGTTTTATGGGTTTAGACAAATGCATGACATGTATCCACCATTATAGTATCACACCCAATATTTTCACTGCCCTAAACATCTTCTGTGCAGCAATGGTTGCCTCAACATCAACTATGCTTCTTCAAATGCTGGAGCCAAGGGAACTGTGTTCCTTAAGTCTGGATATGCTCCCACCCAAGTGCCTGCCCCTATGTTATAGGTTTGCAATGTAGATATCAAATGAGCTAGGTATGATATAAAAATCCCTATGGACCCACATTTTTCTATGATTCTGTCTAGTGTCAGGCCTTCTATGAGACGAAATAGACTCATTATTTGGATGTATCAATGTTTTGCTCTGTTTTCCTGGAAACTTACTTCAGTGAAACCATGTCATCTCTAGTATAAGAATTAACGTTTTACGACTATCAGTTTAGAGCAGGCATTCTTATTAGAGATTCAAAGATGAAAATTTCTAATAATTGTTGATACTTTGTTAATGTAATGTGCATAATTATGGGAATAGGGTCAGTCCATAACTTTTCCTCAACATTTATGCATTAAGAAGCATAGTATTTGATTCTGATAATAAATCTGAGACAAGGGTAAATTTTCAGTACTATTTTATACCTGACTTCACTGAAGTTCATCAAAATGTAGTCACAAGTCACAGGTATTTAAGCCGGTTACTTTTCTCTAGGTGATCAAGCTTACTACTTTCATTGTTTGTTTTTTCACCTAAAAAGAATTTTTATTTTATTCAGGTTTGTTGAGGTATAATTTATATGCAATAAAATTCACCAATTGCAAGTGTATAATTGATAAGATGGATTTTGACCATGAAGTTATCATTATCATAATCATATATAGACCATTTTCATGACCTCAGAAAGTTGGGTCCCTTTCCTGCCCCTGGCCGCAGGCAACCACTGATCTGATTTCTGTTGCTATAGCTTTGTTTTTTCTAGAATTTCGTATAAATAGAATTATTCAGCATGTGGCTTTTTGTATCTGGCTGCTTTCATTTAGCACAATGCACTGAAATTCATTCAGGTTAGTACATGTTTGTTCCTTTATATTCATATATCATATGAATATAGTGTTATTTCATCATATGAATATACCACAATTTGTTTATGTATTCATCAATCAATAGATGTTTGGGTAGTTCCCAGTTTTAAGATAGGAATAAAGCTCCTATGAACGTGTGAGTACAAGTTTTTATGTGAAAATACGTTTTCATTTCTCTTGATAAACACCTAGGAGTGGAATGCCTTGGTTATATGTTAAAGGTAGTTGTATAAGAAACTGCCAAAGTGCTTCCCAAAGTAGTTGTACTATTTTTCATTCCTAACAGCAGTTTATGGGAGTGCCAGTTGCTCCACAATTTTTTTTTTTTTTAGTTATTATTATACTTTAA
>NW_012101305.1:891170-891711 GCF_000951045.1 Mandrillus leucophaeus | reverse complement strand
CTAGATCCTTGAGGAATCGCCACACTGTCTTCCACAATTGTTGAACTAGTTTACAGTCCCACCAACAGTGTAAAAGTGTTCCTATTTCTCCACATTCTCTCAGCATCTGTTGTTTCCTGACTTTTTAATGATCGTCATTCTAACTGGTGTGAGATGGTCTCTCATTGTGGTTTTGATTTGCGCTTCTCTAATGGCCAGTGATGATGAGCATTTTTTCTTATGTTTGTTGGCTGCATAAATGTCTTCTTTTGAGAACTGTCTGTTTACATCTTTTGCCCAATTTTGATGGGGTTGTTTGATTTTTTCTTGTAAATTTGTTTAAGTTCTTTGTAGATTCTGGATATTAGCCCTTTGTTAGATGGGTAGATTGTAAAATTTTTCTTCCATTCTGTAGGCTGCCTGCTCACTCTGATGGTAGTTTCTTTTGCTGTGCAGAAGCTCTTTAGTTTAATTAGATCCCATTGGTCAATTTTGGCTTTTATTGCCATTGCTTTTGGTGTTTTAGGCATGAAGTCCTTGCCCATGCCTATGTCCTGAATGG
>NW_012101305.1:879454-887610 GCF_000951045.1 Mandrillus leucophaeus | reverse complement strand
GTTTTCCAACTTGGTTCCATTCTCCCCGTCACTTTCAGGTACACCAATCAGACGTAGATTTGGTCTTTTCACATAGTCCCATATTTCTTGGAGGCTTTGTTCATTTCTTTTTACTGTTTTTTCTCTAAACTTCTCTTCTCGCTTCATTTCATTCATTTGATCTTCAATCACTGATACCCTTTCTTCCAGTTGATCAAATTGGCTACTGAAGCTTGTGCATGCATCACGTAGTTCTTGTGCCATGGTTTTCAGCTCCATCAGGTCATTTATGGAGTTCTCTATGCTGTTTATTCTAGTTAGCCATTCATCTAATCTTTTTTCAAGGTTTTTAGCTTCTTTGCTATGGGTTCGAACTTCCTCCTTTAGCTCAGGGAAGTTTGATTGTCTGAAACCTTCTTCTCTCAACTTGTCAAAGTCATTCTCCGTCCAGCTTTGTTCTGTTGCTGGTGAGGAGCTGCATTCCTTTGGAGGAGAAGAGGCACTCTGATTTTTAGAATTTTCAGCTTTTCTCCTCTCTCCCCATCTTTGTGGTTTTATCTACCTTTATTCTTCGATGATAGGGATGTACAGATGGGGTTTTGGTGTGGATGTCCTTTCTGTTTGTTAGTTTTCCTTCTAACAGTCAGCACCCTCAGCTGCAGGTTTATTGGAGTTTGCTGGAGGTCCACTCCAGACACTGTTTGCCTGGGTATCACCAGCGGAGGCTGCAGAACAGCGAATATTGCAGAACAGCAAATGTTGCTCCCTGATCGTTCCTCTGGAAACTTCGTCTCAGAGAGGTACCTATCTGTGTTAGGTGTCAGTTGGCCTCTACTGGGAGGCACCTACCAGTTAGGCTACTTGGGGGTCAGGGACCCACTTGAGGAGGCAGTCTGTCTGTTCTCAGATTTCAAACTGCATGCTAAGAGAACCACTACTCTCTTCAAAGCTGTCCAACAGGGACATTTAAGTCTGCAGAAATTTCTGCTGCATTTTGTTCAGCCATGCCCTGACCCCAGAGGTGGAGTCTACAGAGGCAGGCAGGCCTCCTTGAGCTGGGTTGGGCTCCACCCAGTTGGAGCTTCCTGGCGGCTTTGTTTACCTGCTCAATCCTCAGCAATGGTGGGTGCCCCTCCCCCAACCTTGCTGCTGCCTTGCAGTTTGATCTCAGACTGTTGTGCTAGCAATGAGCGAGGCTCCATGGGTGTGGGACCCTCTGAGCCAGGCGTGGGATATAATCTCCCGGTGTGCCATTTGCTAAGACTGTTGGAAAAGCACAGTATTAGGGTGGGAGTGACCTGATTTGCCAGGTGCCATCTGTGACAGCTTTCCTTGGCTAGGAAAGGGAATTCCCTGACACCGTGGGCTTCCCAGGTGAGGCAATGCCTCGCCCTGCTTCGACTCTCACTTGTTGGGCTGCCCCCACTGTCCTGCACCCACTATCCAACAAGCCCCAGTGAGTTGAACCTGGTACTTCAGTTGGAAATGCAGAAATCACCCATCTTCTGCGTCGCTCACGCTGGGAGCTGTAGACTGGAGCTGTTCCTATTTGGCCATCTTGGAAACTCCCCCTCTACTTTCATTGGTTTTAAAACAAGTTGGTTGTAATATATGCAGGTACTCCTCCCCCACTACCAGGAAGTGGAGCTTAATCCCTTTCCCCCAATGTGGGCTAGACTTAGTGACTTGCTTCCAAAGCACAAATCAGAGAAAGAGAAATATAGTAACTTTACAGTGGAGAAGCCTGGCTAATACTACATTAATCAAGTGATGAAAGTTAATATCACCAGTGATGTCAGGGGGATATCATGTATCCTCTAATGTGATGTGATGAGAAGGGCACTTCACCTCTATGATATTCTTCCCTTGAACCCCTCACTTTAGTCTAATTGTGAGAGAAACATCATACAGTTCTAGACTGAGAGACTTTCTGCAGGATGCCAGGTTAGTATTCTTCAAGACTTCAAGGTTATGAAAAATAAGGGAAGTCTAATAGACTGTCACAGACCAGAAAAGACTGGGGAGACAGGACAACTATTTGGCAAAAACTGCAATTATTTTTGCACCAACCTAATAAATTCAATGTGATATCCTGGATTGGATGCTGGAATATAAAGAGGACGTAATGGAAAGAGTAGTGAACTCTAAAGCCTAAAGTTTAGTTAATAGCAATGTACTAACATTGGTATTGGGGAAAACCCCACCCCCGATATTTAATGTGAGTTCTTTTCTATTTCTCTAAGTGTCTTGGCTGGTTTGAGAAATAAAGGGAAAGAGTACAAGAGAGAGAAATTTCAAAGCTGGGTGTCTGGGGAAGACATCACATGTTGACAGGTTCCATGATGCTCCCTGAGCCATAAAACCAGAAGGTTTTTATTAGCAATTTTCAAAGGGGAGGGAGTGCACGAATAGGGTGTGGGTCACAGAGATCACATACTTCACAAGGTAATAAAATATCACAAAGCAAGTGGAGGCAGGGCAAGATCACAGGACCACAGGACCGGGCAAAATTAAAATTGCTAATGAAGTTTCGGGCACACATTGTCATTGGTAACATCTTATCAGGAGACAGGGTTTGAGAGCAGACAACCTGTCTGACCAAAAATTATTAGGTGGGAATTTCCTCATCCTAATAAGCCTGGGAGTGCTACAGGAGACCGGGGCTTATTTCATCCCTTCAGCTTCAACCGTAAAAGGTGACCGCCTCAAGGGGACCGTCTATAGACTTACCCTCAGGGCGCATTCTCTTTCTCTGGGATGTTCCTTGCTGAGAAAAAGAATTCAGTGATATTTCTGCTATTTGCTTTTGAAAGAAGAGAAATATGGCTCTGTTCCTCCTGGCTCACTGGCAGTCAGAGTCCAAGGCCATCTCCCTTGTTCCCTGAACATTGCTGTTATCCTGTTTCTTTTTTCAAGGCACCAAGATTTCATATTGTTCAAGCACACATGCTCTACAAACAATTTGTGCAGTTAATGCAATCATCACAGAGTCCTGAGGTGACATTCATCCTCCTCAGTTTACGAAGATGATGGGATTAAGAGATTAAAGTAAAGACAGGCATAGGAAATCAGAAGGGTATTGTCTGGGGAAGTGATAAGTGTCCATGAAATCTTCACAATTTATGTTCTTCTGCCACAGCTTCAGCTGGTCCCTCCATTCGGGGCCCCTGACTTCCCACAACACATTGGTTTCTTAGTTTTGACAAATATATCATGGAGGTGTAAGATGTTAGCACAGGAGTAAATTGAGTGAAGGAATATAAGAGAACTCTATTGTCTGCATTATCTATAATCATTCCAAAATAAAAAGTTAATTTTTAAGAAGTTGGTTGAATCTAAAATGATGCCCAAAGTCTCAACTCACATTGTGTTGCTGGGTTAACCAGAACAGATGACACCTTCTCTGGAAATCCGTCCTTGTGATCTTACATACTAAACCACTAACAGAATTAATGGTACTCTCCTGTGGGTTATGAAATGAATTATTACCTAGTGGATATGAGTTTGGACTACTTGTTCCAGACTGCTGGGGTTTGAAGCTGGGCTCTACCAATTACCAGTTAGGTGACTTTCAGCACATTACTTGATCTTTTCATGCTCCAATTCCCTCATCTGTAAAATATTAACCTACCTCATAGGGCTGTTGCGAGCAAAGTAGTTTAAAGTCACACATGCAAAGTCCTTAGGATAGTGTCTGGTACATCGAAAGAACTTGAAAAGTGATAGCAGTGGTGATGATGGTGATGTCTCCAAATAATTATTTATGTAACACTTACATAAATATCTCATTGCTTATCCCAACTTCTGTTTTAGATGATGAGATCTTTGAGGATAAAACAATGTTTTATTTATCTTTGTATTGCCATGCCTGATAAATAGTAAGTACATTGTTGATTGAATGTATGCTTGGTTTCTTGAGTCCTAACTTGTCTTATCCAGGATATGGGTATAAATATGCCTACTGCCAAATTACAGGCTTAGGTAGGAGACAGTGATAAATTAGTGATAAATAAATCAGCATTGCCTGATGCTCTAAGTTCAGTTAGGGATGCAAATACATGTTTCTGACATCTCTCTATTCTCCTCACTGCTGCTGAAACTCACCAGCATATATGCTCCAATATATATTTGAATTTATCTGAAAATGGTAAAACTCTACATTAAATACAGCTGAAGACAAGTACTTGGATTCTAAGAAGGTAGGGATTATAGCAAGACAGGACAATGTAAGAGTATGTGGGATACTCCACTTATGTGGAACATTCAACGTGTCTATCTTCCCTGAAGGCTTGAGAGAAGATTCACTAAATTTAAAAAATACAAACCAAAGTCTGTAAAATGTTCTTGGGCATTCTAGAAGGACAGGGTTTCCATTTTAGATTTATTATGGTGTTATTTTACTATTGAGAGGGAACATAAATAATTTAAGACATTTACTAACACGGGCAAGGACTTAATTTTTAAAGACAGTGTGTTGAAAGTTGGGCACGATGGCATGTTCCTGTAGTTCTAGCTGTTTGGGAGGCTGAAATGGGAGGATCACTTGAGCACAGAAGTTTGAATCCAGCCTGGACAACATAGTGAGATCTCTTGTCTAAAAATAAAATAAAATAAAGATAATGTGTTGAGAAATGAGCTGTAGTGGTATTGATGGTAATGAGTGGAACTGAATTTCATTCTGAAATGAATATGACATTGTTACTATAAAATGTGCTGGAAATGAATTTATTTGGGGCTCTTGTTCTCTTTTGACAATGCCAAGTTGCACCCTTTGAGTTGCCCCTTGCCCAGTATCCATAGGAAAGATTTAAAAATCACTGTATATTCATCGAATTGACAAATCCTTTTCCAAATTACTCTCTCAGTAACTAGAAGGTTATTTACATTGTGAACAGCAATAGAAAGGGTGTTCAAAATGACTGAAGCTACCTGGCCAGAGGACCTTGCCATATGTTTGATAACTCAACCTTCCCCTTCGCCTTCTTTTTCCAAGACAAGCCAAAAGCCCAGCTTACATCCTGGCCACACATTTGTAAGTCCAAATTCTACCCACATAATTTAGGCACCTGAATTACAGCATTCTATCTTTATAGTCTTTGAATAAAAGGAGTGTTAAAGTAACTCTCATAAGCACTGTTGCCATTCCATCCAAGGCTGTGAATTACCACATGGTCTGGAAGAGAGGGTAGAAACATCATCCTAATTTGGGGGACCAAGCTACCTGGCAGTAGTTGATATAGCTAATTCTTGAACCCTGCTTTTCAGATGGAATTGCCCAGTGTTGTAATTGACTAGATTTGGCTCATGGAATTCCAGATGCTCTTCTGGTAATTATAGTGCAAGGCTAAATTTTCTGTTCTCATTTGTCCTTTTAAACTACTTTATTCCTCATTTGGTCTCTTTCACCCAGTGTTTAGGGGTTACAACTTTTATGAGTAAAATTTAGTTTTAAGTGGAAGAAAAGTTAGCTCCTGCTACCATGGTACTAGTTAATCATAAGTTCATAAAAAAAGCTAACATACTGGGTCAGAGAGCCAGCATTAAAATTTGATGTGTATGGGGAAAATAAATTAAAAAGGTCTGGTAAAAAGCTTGCACTCTGAAGCTTTTTATCTGCCATCTGTCATCTGAGGCATAAACCTGTGCCCTCATGTGTACCCAACTGCAGTGTATCTCTTCTATGGAAAGCCAGATAATTACAAGGTTCCATAGTCCCTTGGCAGATTGAATAAAGGGTTACTTTAATTTCTTTTCATAGGCTCTAGATGTATATTGTGTTCTGTAAAGATACTGTACAGAGTTCTGTCATAAGGCTGACTATAAGCATTGTATAAATTAGTATCTCTGTTTAGCAAGTAGTAACCTGAGATCAGCTCAAGAGCACATAACGTGTAGTTATCTTTAGGATGTGAGGATGACTTTGATTTTGTTTATCATCATCTTGGTTAAGAAGTAACATGTACAAATCAAGTAGTAGACATTCATCAGATGCTTCTAGCTCAACACAAGGGACATGTATTCATCTATTCAACCATTCAATGAGAAGACCAATAACTCATTATCATTATTTATGTGCAAAAGAGAAATATGTTGTAGAGCAGTGATAAATGTAGGGGCAAGTAGAGAAAATAGTTTATTTAGTTAAGGGACATTTAATGTCACAGCTCTAATTAATCAGGGAATAGATTGGGAACAGATTTAGGTTTCAAAAGGGAAGAGGAAGAATTTGTGAGCATATATATGTGTGTGTGTGTGTGTGTGTGTGTGTATCAGAAATAGGAAGGAAGGAGTTATTTAGCAAGTTTCTGTAGGGGAGGCTTGGAAGATGAGGGCCAGGTAATTTCACAAGAACTTTGAGGTTTAACATGAAAGTAAAACAATACATTTCTTTAGGTATGACAAAGAACACTATATTATCTGCCTTTTGGCCTTTTTACATGTAATTCAAGATCAGTTTTAAAAAATAAAGAAGGTATAATAAATTTATTTAAATAAACAAACAGTTTTAAATAATATGGAGAGGACTAAATGTACTTGGATGAATGCAGAAGAATAAAGAGGAGTTTGCAAAGCACTCTGTGGATGGTCAACAAATTATAATTTATTGTGGTAATAGGGAGAGAACAATTAAAATAATTTAAGGGCTGGCAAATGTAAGGAGTGACAAGGATTAATGTAATTTTATTGTTTTTCTTCGAGAAGAAAAGGATGTGGGATGACAGGGTTGCTGGCTTCAAGTTTAGAGATTAGTCAGGTGAGCAGAGGTGAGCATTAGTGATGGGTATTGTTTTTTTAGTTTTGCTGAAGAAAATAAAGGATGGAAATTCTTACTCTGTAGAATAAGTACCTTAAAAAGATTTTTTAAAAAATTGGAACCCATATACACCTACTTTACATGTTCATTTTTGATGAATTTTGACAAATGTGTACTCCCATATATTTACTACCACAATCAAGCTATAGAACATTTCAGTGACTGAAAAATGTTTCCTTGTGCTTTTTTCCTAGTCAGATCTCTTCTCTGCTTCTGTCCACAGGTAATCCCTTACCCACTTTCTGTCACTATCGATTGGATATACCATTTAAAAGAGTTTCACATAAATGCAGCCATATAGTATGTACTCTTTTTTGTCTGGATTCTTTTGCTCAGCATAAAGTTTTTGAGATTTATCCATGTGTTATTCCTTATTATGGCTGAGTAGTATTCCATTGCATAGATATACCACAATTTATCCATTCACCTGCTGATGAGCATTTGGGTTCTATAGTAGTATAATTAAATATAAATTATTTCATGGTCCTGTTCCTCTGGACTGTGAACTTCTCTAGTGGTGTAGCTTTTTAGAAAATTTTCCCTTAAATGAGGCAGTCATGCTTTAAGGAGCTGGAATAGGAGAAAAGCCCCTTTCCCCAGCTGTGATAAAGCTCTGGAAAGGTCTTTTCCTCTGGAGATTAGGATTTTGGTTATTGAGAAAATTCTAAGCCTATTTCACAGTGATTACTCTTCCCTCACCTTTGCCAGAGCCATGACTGGACCTATTTTGGATCTTCACTATGAGAACCTGGTGGGATTCCTGGAGGTCAAGGCCATGAGAGTATGTGTTCCCCTTAAGACTTGACCCCAAGGCATTTTTTGCTCTTACTCCAGTCCACATTCAGCCTCCAGCAATTAGTCAAACTACCATTAAGTGTTCCTACTAGTTTATGGCTCCAGCATCTTTCCCCTCAGGTAAGTACGTCTCGGCTGTGTCTCCCTGGATGGTGCCTATCTCTTCAAATTTCAAGGTGATAGTCTCTCTGTGATCTCAGTTATCTAACAGGTCCAAGAAGAGCCTTGATTTTCAGTTTGCCCGGGATTTTCCTTGTTGTAAGGGTTAGGGTGACAACTTCTAAGATCTTTATAAGTTGGAGCTAAAACCAGAAGTCTCCCTCACCTTTATTTTTGAAAGATATTTTCACTGGGTGTACAATTCTAGGTTGACAGCTGTTTTTATTTCAAGATGTATTTTCTTTTTTTTTTTTTGTATATGCTATAATTTTATTCAACTGGAAGTGCAGTAGGTGTGTTTTCTTTTTTTCATACTTTAAGTTCTAGGGTACATGTGCACAACATGCAGGTTTGTTACATATGTATACATGTGCCATGTTGGTATGCTGCACCCATTAACTCGTCATTT
>NW_012101305.1:863147-878129 GCF_000951045.1 Mandrillus leucophaeus | reverse complement strand
GCATATAAACAGAACCAAAGACAAAAACCACATGATTATCTCAATAGATGCAGAAAAGGCCTTTGACAAAATTCAACAGCCCTTCATGCTAAAAACTCTCGATAAATTCGGTATTGATGGGACCTATCTCAAAATAATAAGAGCTATTTATAACAAACCCACAGCCAATATTATACTGAATGGGCAAAAACTGGAAGCATTCACTCTGAAAACTGGCACAAGACAGGGATGCCCTCTCTCACCACTCCTATTCAACATAGTGTTGGAAGTTCTGACCAGTGCAATCAGGCAGGAGAAAGAAATAAAGGGTATTCAATTAGGAAAAGAGGAAGTCAAATTGTCCCTGTTTGCAGAAGTCAAGATGTATTTTCATTTCTTTAGGCTTGAATGCTTTCTAACAAGAGATCTGAAGTGTTCTTTTTTTTTTAGTTCCTCTGTACATAATTCTCTTTTCCTCTACTCTCCTCTGGCTGCATTTAATATTTTTTCTTTATTGTTTCTTTTTGACAATTTGATTAGGCTATGTCTTTGTATGGTTTTCTTTATGTTTATCTTCCTTTCAATTTGTTGATATTCTTGCTTCTGTGGGTTTACAGTTTGCATGATTTTGGACATTTTTGACTATTTATCTCTTTGAATAATTTTTATATTCCTCCCTCTTTCTCCTTTCTTTCTGGAACTCCAATGAATGAATGCTATCCTGTTAGGCCACTTAATATTGTACAATGGGTCACGGAGTTTCTGTTCATTGTTTTCAGACTTTTTTTTTCTGCTTGTCTCAGGTTGGATAGTTTTGATTGCTGTCTTCAAGTTTACTAATCTGTTCTGCTGTGAATCCTGTTCAGTGAGTTTCTTATTCCATGTATTGTGTTTTTCATTTCTAAACATTTCACTTGGCTTTTACCTATATTTTTCATTATCTCCTCATTATGTTTGTATTTTTCCTTAAAAATTTGAGCATACTGAGCATCTTTTTCGTTGCTATTTTTAATGTATTTGTTTGCTAATTCAATCATTGCTGTGATTTCTTGATCTCTTTTAACTGATTACTTTTTCCTGGTTATCTGTCAGAATTTCGTGCTTCTTAACATGCGTGATAATCTTTTAATTGGATGATGTACAGTGTGAAGTTTACATTGTTGAGTGTGGATTTTAGTTGTATTCCTTTAAAGATTTTTGGGCTTTGTTCCATAGGCAGTTAATGTACTTGTGGATCAGTTTGATCCTTTTAAAGCTTGTTTTAAAGCTTCTTAAGGACAGATCTAGATGCAGGTTTAGCCTTGTTATTAAGAAATGATCATGCTGACATCTTTATTGAATGATCCTTCTGTTCTCTGAAGTCTGTTGGTAGTGGCTGGTGGGAGCACTAATGATTCCTAGCCACATGTGAGTTCTAGGATTTTTTGTCTCACCACTCTCTGATATGACCAGAAGGAATAAATTCAGTGGAAAGAAAGGAGAATTGTGGAGGGGAAGAGAGAGAGAGAAAAAGAGGGAAGAGGGAGAGAGAGAGAGAAAGAGAGAGAGAACTAAATAGAATGGGAACTAGGGTATGAGGGTAATTTGCATTTGCCTAACTTGAGAACTCTTTTTCCACTTTTGACTCCCAGAGGGCTCCAATAAGTGTGGGTATGATCCTTACTTCCTCACTGCATACTTTTTCTTAATTGTGAGTGGATTAACCTGGGAGTTACCCCTAATAATGAGGATGAATCTGTATCTACCTTTTGTCCCCTGAAGCTTACCCCTAATATAGCCAGTAAACCAGGAAATTAGACACAATTGTCTCAATTTAATGAATCCTGGACAGACTATCCTTAGATTCTTGACCACCTTCTCTATGTAGAGAGATTTGAGAATATTGCTGACCAGAAAAAGCACTACATTAGGTAGAGGCCTCCAAATATCAAGGTTCTAGAACTGATTCTTCTTTGTTGGACTGGAAACTCACTTGATCCTTTTAGTTCTCATTGAGTTATATGATCTGCAGTCCCTTTCCTCTCAGATAGTATATGATTCTAACATGGAGCAGGTCATATTCCTGGTATCCTCAATGACACCAAATTGGAAAGCAATAAGAAAATATTCTGGGCAGTGTGAATCAGGTAGAAGACCACAATTCCCTCTTGTTGTAAGCTACCAGTGAGCTCAGATATCAATTGGCTTCTCTGTTCTATAAACTGTAGCATAGTCTCCCATGGGTGGCATATCTGTATCCTGGATTGCTCACTGGGGTTTATCTATCAACTGTAATTTATGTTTTACCTGGTCTTATTACTGTGTCTTTTGTCTTCCTCAATTTTGTTTTTTTTCTTTAACATACTTTTGTCTTTAACATACAGCATACTTTGCTGTATGCATTCCTGTATGTTACTTCAAAATCTTTGTAGAATATAGTACTGGTAGTAAGATATTTAAAAACCTTTATCTAAGGAAACAAATAAATAAGGAAAAGAAATAAAATAATATCAAATTAAAAATACATCACTTATTCAGATATTTATGTATTTAAATATGTATTTTAAACAAGTTTCTTTATATGTTTTTCTCTGAAGACAGCAAATGAAAATCTTAAACTAGAAGGTGAATGGAAGGCTTATAAAGACAGGAAAAAATGACAGCTAACAAGAGGTAACCATTTATTTTCCATATTAAAGGGAGAAGACAGATTCCAAAAGAGATAGAAAATTACCTTGTGTTTTATAGCACATTATATAAGTTGATATTCAGAATGAAGGCAACTCATTACCAAGACTAGGTTAAATAGTTTTCCCTGATGTTTTACTTGAGAAGGCAGGGCAAAGTACCTTTTTGTTTGGAATTGAAATTGCCAAAAGGGTTTAATCACTTTTACTGTGGTGTGAGTTCATGTCTTACCAAAAACATGAGAAATACGTTCTCTTGATTTGCATGGTAGATGCATTTCTAATGCCATTGGGAGGCTATGGTAACAGAAATACCTTTAATGTTCCATTCTCTTTTAGGGTTCTACAAAAAGTGCATTCTAATGTCACAGGTCCTGGAGGAGGGAGTTCTCATAGCAGTCCACCTGATGGTTGAGGTGTGATCTTTTCATCTGTTCTCCTGGTGTGACATGCATATTGGTGTACATGGGTTTTCTACCATTCGGCATGGTTCAAGTACTTGCTTTTATTCATTCTTTCTTCTTGAATTTGACAGACTTTTATCATGATAAGACTAAGTTACCTTCCTCTATGTTATCTTCTGCTCTCCCCACCTTTTACAGCTCTGTGCCATGTGTCTGATTAGATACCCTCATCACTGGTGACAGGTTATCATCATCAACATATCTAGAGATTTCATCAGAAGCTAGGTCTCTGGGTCACTTCCCAAAGTGACATCTCTATTCTGAGGGCTTACCTGAGATGGGAGAGCCCTTTTATTTTTACAAAGTCCTTTTTCTGTTCACTGTTCAAAGACATTGGCTCTAATAGTTCAACATAAATCCTGCCAAAAGAAGTGCATAGGGTTATAGAAGCAAAGCCAAAAGACCCTATCCAACAATCTCTAGAGCCATACCACCTGGGAGAGGGGGTAGGAAAATGAAATAAAAAAAATACCATAGGGAAAGAAAGAAAAAGAAAAAAAATTCTACCCACAAGAAAATAATTACAAAAATTAGAAGTGCCAGCATCTCCAGATGAGAAGGGACTAGTGCAATAATTTTGGTACCGTGAAAAATCTGGATGTAATGACACCACCAAAAGATCACAGTAGCTTTCCAGCAATGACCCTTAACCAAAATGGAAACTCAGAAATGACAGATACATAATTAAGAGCATAGATTGCAAGGAAGCTCAATGAGATCTAAGACAAGATTAAAAATAAACACAAAGAAACTTCTAAATCAATCCAGGAAATGAAGGAAGAGATAAATATCTTAAAAAGAAGTCAATCAGAGCTTCTGGAATTTAAAAACTCACTTAAGGAATTTCAAAATTCAATTGAAAACTTTATCAGTGGACTAGACAAAGCAGAAGAATCTCAGAACTTGAAGACAAGTCTTTCAAACTAGCCCAGTCAGACAAAAGCAAAGAAAGAAATTTTTAAGAAAATGAACAAAGTTGTTGAGAGATGTGGGATTATGTAATGTGACCAAAAATTCAAATTATTGGCATTCCAGAGAGAGGAAAAAAAGTAAACAACCTAGAAAACATATGTGAGGGAATAATTAAAGAAATTTTTCATAATTTTGCTAGAGTGGTAGACTAGATACAAAAAATGTAGAGAACACCTGCAAGATACAATGCAAAATGAACATCACCAAAGCATAGCGTCACCAGACTGTCCAAGGTCAATGCTAAAGAAAAAAATCTTAAAGGCAGCTAGAGAAGAAGGTCAGATCACTTATAAAGGAAATCTCATCAAGCTAATAGTGGACTTCTCAGCAGAAACCTTACAAGCTAGGAGAGATTAGGGGCCTATTTTCAGCACTGTTAAAGAAAATAATTATTTTTTGAGATGGAGTTTTGCTCTTGTCACCCAGGCTGGAGTGCAATGGTGTGATCTTGGCTCACTGCAACCTCTGCCTCCTGGGTTCAAGCAATTCTCCTGCCATAGCCTCCTGAGTAGCTGGGATTACAGGCATGTGCTACCACACCCAGGTAATTTTTGTATTTTTAGAAAGAGACAGGCTTTTACTATGTTGACCAGGCTGATCTTGAACTCCTGACCTTAGGTGATCCACCCACCTTGGCCTCCCAAAGTGCTGGGATTACAGGCGTGAACCACTATGCTCAGACAAAAAGAAATTGTAACCAAGAATTTCATATCCCATCAAACTAAGCTTCATAAGCAAAGGAAAAATAAAATCTTTTCATACAAGCAAGCACTAAGGGAATTCATTACCATTAGACCAGCTTTACAAGAGCTTCTTAAGGGAGTTCTAAACATGGAAACAAAAGAATATAACCTGCTACTGCAATAACACACTTAAGTACATAGTAATTAAGACAAAGGTCTAATATCCAGAGTCTATAGGGAACTTAAACAAATCAACAAGTGAAAAACAAATAACCCCATTAAAATGGTTAAAGGACATGAACAGATCCTTCTTAAAAGAAGACATACAGGTGGCCAACAAACATGAAAAAATAATCCACGTCATTAATTATCAGATAGATACAAATACAACTCACAATGAAATACTATCTCACGCTAGTCATAATGGCTATTATTAAAAAGTTAAGCAGTTTGGAGATTTATCTAAGATATTGAAACAGGGGTACCATTTGACCCAGCAATCTCACTCCTGGGTGTATATCCAAAAAATAAACCATTCTATTAAAAGGCATGCACTCATATGTTCATTGCAGTGCTATTCGCAATATCAAAAACATGGAATCCATTAGGTGCCCAAAGATAGTGGACTGGATAAAGAAAATATGGTACATATCCACCATGGAATACTACGCAGTCACAAAAAGAATGGAATAATGCCCTTTGCAGCAACATGGACGCAACTCGAGGCCATTATCCTAAGCAAATTAATGTAGGAACAGAAAGCCAAATACCACATGTTCTCACTTATAATCAGGAGCTAAACACTGGATACTTATGAACATAAAGATGGCAACAATGGAGACAGAGGACTACTAGAAGGCAGAGGGAGGAAGTGGGGCGAGTGTTGAAAAACTAAGTGTTGGGTGATAAGATCACTAGTATCCCAAATCTCAGCATCATGCAATATACCCATATAACATACCTGCACACGTACCCCCTGAATCTAAAATGAAACTTCAAGGCTGGGTGCAGTGGCTCATGCCTGTAATCCCAGCACTTTGGGAGGCTGGGGTGGAAGGATTGCTTGAGCCCAGGAGGTTGAGGCTGTTGTGAGCCATGATCATGGCACTGCCCTCCAGCCTAGGTGACAGAGTGAGACATTGTTTCAAAAAATAAAGTAAAATGAAATGAAATGAAATAAAAGTTGAAATTAATAACCCCCCCTGAAAGAAACAAAAACTACCACCACAACAAAAGAAAGACATTAACTCTTTACACATTAGGATGCCCTATTCCTTATCTGAGCCATAAGATCTTGTCAGTCTTACTCAGGAGAAGGAGGGATACTCTCAGGATGGAACCATCATCCTGCCTAAATTTTTATAAATATTAAATTCTTAACTCAAACTCTTCTTGCATTATTATAATCTGATTGCCTCATCTCTGGGCCCTTGGCTGAGATAAAACCTGATAACAGTGAATTAGAGTTTTTTTGATTTAACTTAATGAGTGTTTGGATTCTGAGATCTGTTTTAGATTTATTCTTCTTTGTCTCAAACTCGAGTCCTTCAGTGATTTTTCCATGTTGCATTTATTAGCCAAGTCAATTAAAATTTTCCTGTATAGTTTAAAGTTACTATAGGATTTTTTTCATTACCAAGGACATTTTAAACATCATTTATCATGGAATTATTGGGATAGTTTTATGTTCTGGTTAAGAGATTTGGAGGAATATTATAATCTTTTTTTAAAATGTTATGTGTTCTCACATTGTTTTGGTTGGAATACCTTTCTGGGTAGATATATGAGAAATAGGGAGAAAAGAATGCACTCAGTTGGGATTTGGGGAATAAATTATTTCCTTTTCCTTTCTCCATGGGCAAGGAGCATGAGATAAAAATAATCAGAATAAGGTCCTTAGGTATCGAGAATTTATTAGAATCAGAGCACTTACTAATTCAGAGCAAATGAGATCTATAGATTGTTAATTGCAGCTTGGTGTCTTTTATAAGAATGCCTCATGTAGCGAGCACATTGTCCCTTCACTAAATGAGTAGTGATTATCAGGGAGATTACTGTGATTTATAAGCTCATTTTCTTCATTTTACTTTACATGTGCCAGACACTGACTCATACAATAGAAAAACAAAACAAGCCTGATTTTAGAAATTAAATGCTTTATTGATTGTTTTATTGTTGCTCACAACAGAAAGTTATAATATATGGAATTTTTGAATATATGGTATATAAGTTAAAAAATACATGGTGGTGGTGGGGGGAACAACTTTATTGCAAGCTTTAGATTATAAACTAATTTTGGTGTACTACATTTCTGCCAGAATCGAAAGAGTGCCACCCAAATGGAGAAGAAATAATATGAATTATTGTTATGGAAGAAGAAATTATTTTCTTGGGAAAAGATTCTACTTTATTCTGGAATGTGCCCTTTTCAGGTAAGTGTGACTTCTATAGTAAGTAACATGCAGAATTTTCTCTTTAATCTTTATGGAGAAAAAGAGCCAGTGTGATGAATAATCAGACAGTCTGATCTGCAAGCAACATGCTACTCCTTATTTTTCAGTAAATGGTTTTTTGTAGCTTCAGATATCAGAGGAATTGATTGGATTCTTAAGTTATTTATACATGCAAGGTTAAGTGGAGAATTTGATACAATTATTGTGATTGTTGAGAGTTAGTAAAACACAGTAAAAGAGCTTGATCTCTGCAGTTAGACTCCCTAATATTCTGATCAGAGATCTGCCAGTGTGATCTTGGGCAATTTACTTAGCCTTTCTGTGCTTGAATTCTTCAACTATAAAATAGGGATGTTGATTAAAATTAAATGAGCGAATATATGTAAATTGAACAGTGTCAAACACATAATAAACACTAAATAAATGCTAACTATTGCTATCATTCAGACTAAATAAGCATGGGTAAAGATCTAGGGGCTGATTTTCACTAAACAACTGAAAGAAATGACTTAGAATTTCAACATTTAACAAACATTTTGAAGCAGTCCATTAATGTATATGTAATGTTTTAGTGTGAGAAATGTAGTATAATGAAAAAGGAATCCACCATTTTTGAAGAAATGTTATAGACTTTGAAGTCAGATGAACAAAATCATATTCCAGCTCTGTTCCTTGCTGGTGTGTGAACCTAGGGACATTATTTCACCTTATAGAGTCTCAGTTTCCACATCTGTAAAATGCTACCTTGCAATGTTGTGAGGATTTGTGTTACTGTTAATAGATACAGAGTTCTTAGCATAATGCTGGTACATAATAGGAACCAAACAGTAATTTAGTAGTTCTCTTCTGCCAGCTTGGTAGCTAGAATCCTGTCTCTTCCAAGTCTGTCTTTCTGGGTCAAAGTAAGGGAAGAGAACTGGGGGAAAGTGAATCCACTGTTTTTTAAAATAGATTTTTTTTTTGGAGCAGTTTTAGGTTCACAGCAAAATTGAGTGGAAGGTACAGAGATTTTCCATATATTCCCTGCCCCTACTCATGCGTAGACTTTCCCATTATCAACATCCCCCACCAGAGTAGTACATTTGTTACAACTGATGAGCCTACATTGACATATCTCAGTCACCCAAGGCCGATAGTTAATTAGGCTTCACTCTTGGTGTTATGCTTTTCATAGATTTGGTCAAATGCATAACAACATGTATCTACCATTATAGTATCAAACAAAGTAGTTTCACTGTCCTAAAAGTCCTTTGTGCTCCGCAGATTTTAGTTTTTCATTTTCTTGTTTTGATATATGAACCCTTGTGATATATGAGTGTGAGATGGCATCCTGTGGGTAGACCAAGTCATCTCAGGAAGATTTTAGAGAAGGTTCTCGGTAGAGTCAATCAGTGTGTTAGTGGCAGGCACTGGGGTACAAATGCAGGATCACCTGACATGGAGCTGGTGGGCCAGGAGGGAGCATGGTATCCTGAGGGTACACTGAGAGAGAAAAATACATCAGCCATGTGTCTCACCAGGAGCAAGAGTCTCATGGAGGTCAATATTAGGCAAAGTCAGAGATTTGAGTGGGCAAAAGATGTTGCTGACTTGTATCAGCAGGAATAGGGCACAGGATAGCATGTAGATTTGGAAGAGCAAGGCAGATTCCCAATTTTTGAGGTTCTAATACACTGCTCAGATTATAAAAGAAAAATCCACTAGAAGATGTGTGTGGTAGGAATTAACATTTATTCAGCATCTACTATGTGCCATATACAGTGATATATTTTCTATATGGTAGGTGTTATTATTCTGCATTTTAAAGATAATAAAATTGGGATTTGGAGAAACTAAGAAACTTGCCCAAAATCATAGAGCTAGCAAGTGGTGAAGCTGAGATCCAAACCAGACTGTCTTGTTGTTTAGAGAGCTAGCTGCTAAATCAAGGATACTAGTAGAAACTTGATCTCATGAAAATGGAAGAAACCCACATGTTATACTAGGCACACTGTTCAAGCCCAAGGTGTAGGGAAACTTGATCCTGAGTCATGCTGATGTGCTATATGGCACCTTAAATTTCCACAGACTAAGGTCGGGAGAGGGCAAGTGATCTCAGCAAGAGAGGAGGAAGGCTGCAGGGAAGCAACCTCACAATTCATTGCCATGGTATCCCCCGCCACTGCAGTACTTTAAATGGTCCCCTGGAGTCTGCAAAGTGCAAGCATTAATGTACAGCTCTAAGTGCTTTTGCTGTCTAATTTGTTATCATGGAGTGACCAAGTAATATGCGTATTTATGGTGAGCAACAGGGATTCTTCAGTTAGGGGTATAGAGGTATATTGGCAGTGTTTTATGTGGAAACTTTTTCTCTTCTCTGAATTTTCTTAAAATGAATCATGGTCAGAACCTCCTGTTTCTAAGGGAACTAGGAAAGCAAAGGCAAATATTATCATCACATTGGAAACAGGGTAAAAAGAGAGATGTCTTTATCACTAAGTTGTGCCAAAAGTTTAATATTTAACCACTTTTTTATAAAAGACCATAGAACAGAAACTGTATCTTGCATACTTAAGTTACCATATGAAGGTTGGATTTTTGAGGATGGTAAAGACAGGAATTGATTTCATCAAACTGATTACTCTAAGAGGCTGCCTCAGGCAAATCATTTTATATCACAGTCAATTATTTGATTTCTAACATTTAAAAAATTTGCATCAGAGGATATCAGGAAAAATGGAGAACGGTTTAGAAACAATTATATATTCTCTTTTATCATGCGGTAAGCGATCTGATTGGTTAAAACATTCCTCTTATATATACTCTGGGAAGGCTTGCTTGGACACAGAAATATTCCTGGGTCAGCCGAGTATCTTATTAGATTGTCAAAATTTGTAGATGGGAATATAGATAAATTGAAATTTTAAATATCCCAAGGGCATATTTACCCTTTTTCTAGATTGTGAAAATGACATATTTTGGAATGGAAGAAGATTTGCTCATTTGTCACCCCCTCTAACTTGTTTCCAAAATCCCACAACATTTGCAAATATTTAAGTGTCTCATTGGGTTGGATCAGCCATACAAACCCAGCTCCCATAAAACCTTAGAATATATTATTAAATGCCTGGGATCACACCACCTTAAAACAAACATAAAATTGTTTTTTGTTTTTTTATTTTTATTTTTTAATTATACTTTAAGTTCTAG
This sequence comes from Mandrillus leucophaeus, assembly GCF_000951045.1. Classification (NCBI taxonomy): domain Eukaryota; kingdom Metazoa; phylum Chordata; class Mammalia; order Primates; family Cercopithecidae; genus Mandrillus; species Mandrillus leucophaeus. The sequence continues at coordinate 867,723 of NW_012101305.1, read as the reverse complement.
GGTACATGTGCACAACATGCAGGTTTGTTACGTATGTATACATGTGCCACGTTGGTGTGCTGCATCAACTGCCTGAGTCTACACAGGCGGGCAGGCCTCCTTGAGCTGTGGTGGGCTCCATCCAGTTCAAGCTTCCTGGCTGCTTTGTTTACCTACTCAAGCCTCAGCAACTGCGGACGCCCCTTCCCCAACCTCGCTGCTGCCTTGCAGTTCGATCTCAGACTGTTGTGCTAGCAGTGAGCGAGGCTCCGTGGGTGTAGGACCCTAAGAGCAAGGTGCGGGATATAATCTCCTGGTGTGCCTAAGACTGTTGGAAAAGCACAGTATTAGGGTGGGAGTGTCCCGATTTTCAAGATACCGTCTGTCACGGCTTCCCTTGGCTAGGAAAGTGAATTACCCAACCCTTTGCACTTCCTGGGTGAGGCAACGCCCCACCCTGCTTCAGCTCACGCTCTGTGGGCTGCACCCACTGTCCGACAAGCCCCAGTGAGATGAACCCGGTACCTCAGTTGGAAATGCAGAAATCACCCTTCTGCGTTGCTCAAGCTGGGATCTGTAGAGTGGAGCTGTTCCTATTCGGCCATCTTGGAACCTGTCTAAAATTGTTTTTATATTTGATTTCTTTTCCTTCTTTTTAGGTTCTGTCCACATGCGTATATTATCTTTACATTTTAATTGGTTAATTTTAATTACACAATTACAGAAATACACTCACTTTGCAGAAATTCCAACCCGGAAGTATAAAAAGCGAAAGTTACCTTTCAATTACCCCTCTCTCTTGAAATCCCAGAATCTTTATTAGGTCATCATTAACCATTATTAGAGTCTTAGTATGCATCAATTCATCTTTTTCAATGTAATTTATTGTATGCATGTACACACACAAATACATATGTATTTTTAAACTGTATCACTTGTGAAACAAATTTTCTTCACATAATGATGTTTTTGACATATCTTTCCATTGAAATCCACCTCATTTAAAAATTACTGCATAGGATCTCAAAATGCGGATGGAATATAACATAGCCATTTCCTTATTGATGGACATTTAGATTGCTTTTCATTTACTACTTTTATGAATCATGTTGAAATGTGTATTCTTGCATACACATTCATCCAAATAGGCAAACATTTTACTATATTAGGTAGACAGTGGTGATATTACTGGGATGAAAAATATCTTCAGTTTGGTTGAATTTACTTTTGTTATTTTACATTTTTGTGGGTACATAGTAGGTGTATATATTTACGGGGTACATGAGATGTTTTGATACAGGCCTGCAATGTGAAATAATCATATCATGGAGAATGGGGTATTCATCCCCTTGGGCATTTATTGTTATAATTATTTCATCCTTTTTTTTTTTTAAAGCATCTTGAGGTGATGTTATTTTCAAAATTTTTGGTTTTCTAATAAGTACTGTTAAGGTAATGACTTTTTCTCTGGGTATCACATGGTCTGCAGCAGAATGATTGATATCTGGTACTGATTATCATTTATTTCTAGAGGATTTTAAGATATGGTTAAAAAATACTCCTTAGCACAAGAAAGGTGGTTTTAAAGTTAAATTTTTTTTTTTTTGAATTGGAGTTTCGCTCTTGTTGCCCAGGCTGGAGTGCAATGGCGTGATCTCAGGTCACCACAACCTCCGCCTCCTGGGTTCAAGCGATTCTCCTGCCTCCGCCTCCTGAGTAGCTGGGATTATAGGCATGCACCATCACACCTGGCTAATTTTGTATTTTTAGTAGAGACGGGATTTCTCCATGTTGGTCAGGCTGGTCTCAAACTCCCGACCTCAGGTGATCCACACACCTCAGCCTCCCAAAGTGCTGGGATTACAGGTGTGAGCCACTGCGTCCGGCCCCTAAAGTTAAACTTTTAATGAATCAGCATATAGTAAAATTGACTTTTTTTGTTACATATCTATAAATGTGCTAAAATTCATAGAAAGATATTTTTAAACACTTAGAAATTTTAAGTTTCTATTTTTGCCACTGTTTTCAGACAATTTGGCCCTCAATTTAAAGTAATATTTTGAAAACTTTCATATAGTGTACTATACAGTAATTTGTAACTATTTTAGTGGATATTTTAAAAGGTATATTTTCTGCCTGTTGGCCATCAACAATATTCTAATATAGCTAGTATGTGCAGCTTCCACTGGTATTCAATTCGTCACTCTTCTGAGGGTGTACTGAGTTTCTGAGAACAGTGATTAGAGTGTTCCACTGAGATTCATGACTTACAATTTATCAGTTTTGTTTTTGTTTAATTTAAAGCAGTTCTTAAATATTTTGAAGCCATGTTGTTAGATTTATAAAAGTTTGTGACATATGTATCTTCTTGTTGGATTGTACTATTCATCAATTTGAAAATCAATATAAAATATTTTTGTCCATTTCTATGTCTCACCCTGAATTCTATTCCATTTTTCATTTAGCTAATATTGGCCAGGGTATTGTTTTCCATCTTTTTATTTTAAAGTCCTATTTTTCATTTGAAAATGTCTTTTGTAAACAACACATATCTGGAATTTATTTTATTTTTGTTTTTGCCCTACCTGAGAGTCTTTGTCTTCCAACATGGCTATTGAACCACTTTTACATTTATCATTATTACTGGTATCTTAGATGCATTCTTGCTATCTGATTGTATATTTTCTGTTAGCCATGATTTCTCTTTTTTTCATTTCTACCATTTTGTTGTACTCACTGACTTTTATTTGATTCAGTTTCTATCTCTAATAGTTTGATAATTGCATATGCTATTTGTGTTCTTTATTTTTTATTTTTCAAAAACAATTTTAAATTAAAAAAATTTTGTGGGTACATAGTATGTGTATAATTTACGGTGTATGTGTGATGTTTTGATATAGCCTTACAATGTGTTCTTTTCTTAGCTACCTTTAAAATTTATCACACATTTAAATTTATTTTTCTACCACTCCTTGAGTCAATTAGTATCATTATCTCCTTACTACAATATTTTCATAGCTATAATAAAGTCAGAGAAATATTTTCGTGACAGAATTAAAACTTAATATTACATATGTGTATTTATTATTAAGCAGCTTTCATAATTATTATCTTAATAGTTGTTTAATACTCCATTGAATTGTTATATACAATTATATCTCTATTTATTGATTTCTATTCCCCTATTGTGGCTATTTTTGAATATTTAAATCATTGATTATGATATCCAGTGCAGTAAAAATTAATCTTTTTGTGCCTATAGATTTTCTATTCCATCATATAAGTTTATAACAAATTCTTTGGATTGAGTTAATGGGACAGTGCAACCTTCTTATGAATATTAAAAGTTTTATCTCCATTGGATAATATTCTTTTTAGCACATAGTATAAAGTGATTATACAGACAATATTTTGAGTTAAGTAAGTAATAAAGGATAGTAGAATAGATAAGTGACAGGTAAAAAGAAGAGAAGGCTTCCAAGTGAGATCTAGGGAGACAAACAATGGAAGGATCAGTTAGAATGTATCCAAAAGCATCAGGGGAATTAAGTAGAAACAGAAGTGCATGGAAAAGGTTAAAAGGTAAGTAATGTCTTTTCTCCATTTACTGTGGAGGGCAGGTAATAACACTTACAGGGGAGTAAAAACTGCTGAATGCAAAAAAGGATTGCCCCAATTGTCATCCCAGGTAGTAACCAAGTGTCTGGAGCTTGTATAAACTCAAAGATGGGTTGACTTCCCCATTATGTAAGTTACAAGAGGATATTTATTTATTTATTCTAATTATACTTTTAAGTTCTAGGGTATACCTGCACTATGTGCAGGTTTGCTACATAAGTATACATGTGCCATGTTGGTTTGCTGCACCCATCTACTCATCATTTACATTAGGTATTTCTCCTAATGCTATTCCTCCCCTAGTCCCCCAAACCCCAGACAGGCCCTGGTGTGTGATGTTCCCCACCCTGAGTCCAAGTGTTGTCATTGTTCAGTGCCCACCTATGAGAGAGAACATGTGTTTGGTTTTCTGTCCTTGTGATAGTTTGCTCAGAATAATGGTTTCCAGCTTCATCCATGTCCCTGCAAAGGACATGAACTCATCCTTGTTTATGGCTGCATAGTATTCCATGGTATATATGTGCCACATTTTCTTAATCCAGTCTATCATTGATGGACATTTGGGTTGGTTCCAAGTCTGCTATTGTGAATAGTGCCGCAATGAACATACATATGCACGTGTCTTTAGAGTAGCATGATTTATAATACTTTGGGTATATACCCAGTAATGGGATGGCTGGGTCAAATGGTATTTCTAGTTCTAGATCCTCGAGGAATTGCCACACTGTCCTCCACAATGGTTGAACTAATTTACACTCCCACCAACAATGTTCCTAGCTCTCCACATCCTCTCCAGCATCTGTTGTTTCCTGACTTTTTAATGATTGCCATTCTAACTGGTGTGAGATGGTATCTCATTGTGGTTTGATGTGCATTTCTCTGACCAATGATGATGAGCATTTTTTCATGTGTCTGTTGGCTGCATAAATGTCTTCTTTTGAGAAGTGTCTGTTCATATCCTTTGCCCACTTTTTGATGG